>NW_015112950.1:51643-59867 GCF_001443285.1 Poecilia latipinna | reverse complement strand
AGAAAAGGAGGTTAAAATTAAAACAATGACATTATTGTCTGCATTTATTCACCTTGACATGCAAATTTAAAAGGGAAGTAAATAAAATGTCAAAAAATGCATTTATTTTCATTAGGATATAGGAAGATCTGTAATTAATATGGTGTATTATGTAATCAACACATTAAAGTAGAATTGCTTTAAAGTCAAGGTTCTAGTGTGAGCACTTCTTTTTTACCAGCCCATTGGTGGCCGGAGGTTTTGACACCTATGTGGATTACAAGAACATTTACCATGCTTTACAGAAAAGCTGCCACGCTACATTTTTTTTAGGTTTGTCAGAAACCTGTGATGTATTGCACAAGTTAAAAGGGGAACAACTGTTCAGCAAGTGAATGAATACACTCGTCATAGAACATTTCAGTCATGAAAAACTGTTTCTGATGTGGAAAATTCAGGGTCCAATCTTTGCATCTTTCAGATGCAGCCCATAGCAATTGGCATGCGATGGATCAATTCACAGAAGCAGTAAAAAAAAAAAAAAAGATCTTACATCAATTGCAGTGAATTTGATGTAGTTATAGTGAAGTTCTTCTGTGCTTCTCCACTTGTAAGATTTCAGGCATCAGCCACTGCAGGCGACAAGAGAAACTCTTGTCACAAGTCAAACTTTTGTCACGTGCAGCTTTCTGTTCACACCTAACCGATAAACCGGAAGTATCAAAGACACATACATCAGCCTATTAAAATGTAAACTACAGAGTTGTGATGCTGCACCATGCTCTGATTGGTGTTGCATGCTGCTAACCTGATGGAGTATCCTAGGTGATTACAGCGATGCAACATGAACACAATGCTTTTTTGACTTTTCCTGAAACCTCTCTGCTGAGCCTCAAGCAGACATAATGGATATTTTTGCAGACCGGGTCTTTCCATATGTGTAAACACCGAATGATTCAGCTCTAACAGTCATTTGTTTACAGGATGTGCAATGCGGTCATGAGCTCATCACCTTTCCCCATTGTCTTTTCTTTGTTGATGTTTATTTCTGAGCCTTTACAATGGACTATTTATTAGGGATTTAGATTTAGATTCAATTAAATCAGAATTACATTTTACAGAATATTTCATCATATAAAAAAAATTGTTTTCTTGGAGGTGAGATGGGGGTGTTATGTCTAGGGAGCTATGGCAAACCCTAACACTCTCCACCTCACCCGCTGAGTCCTTCGCTCCTCTTTCCGTCACATGATCGTTGATTTCATTCATCCTCCAGAACTGACACTCCTTCTGAGCAAAACATTTCCCAACATGAGAGCAGGATACAGATCCGTGGGAGAATCCTTGCTACATACCCATTCATTCATGTCCCTGTTTTAATTTCCAGCTCAGAAACTGATTGCACTGGTCAGCTTGTAGTCGCCTAAATACAAAGATCCAGCTTCAGTACTGCGAAGCAGAGCATTGGCCGGATGAGACTGTCGGCTGATTGCAGGTAGGAACGCTGAACTTTTTATTTATCGCAGTTTGTCGCTGTAGCGTCGCTTTTTCTAAGTATTGAGATGGAGAAAACTCTAAAACTCTTAATTTAATTTCTAGTATAAGCTCCGCACTTTCCCTTTTGTCGTGTTGACGTTAATAAAAAAAAATAGTTTATATAGTTTAAATGTGGAAACCTTGCAATCTTCCCTCTTAACAAAACGATTATTGTTCAGAAAGCTAAATAAATAAATAAATAAATAAATAACTGTTGTGCATTAAATACGAAAAAACAGTTTTGAACGTAACCTCGACCATTATAGACTTTGCTCTTGATGTACAGTCCTGGTTATGAATGGCAATTTGGCGCCATCTTCTGGTCAATTAGGATTTTTGTCAAATATTTTGCAATTAGATAATATATTACTAAGAATCTTGAGTTTATCACTATTTTGCCAAATCTAATGTTGTACATTAAGGAACTAATGTTGCTCTCCAGGTCGGTGGGAATAATGAGACTTTATGTATGTTTGTTTGTTTGTTTTTTTCAGAGGGATGAGCCTTAAACTCATCATGTATACGCTGCTCTTTGCGGCCTCCTTCGCAGTTTCTGAGGTTTTTGGCAGCAGCGAAGAGAGCAGTTCACACAAATGGATCCGGCAGAGGCTGCCAAGGCTGCTGGTTACACATAAATCCATTATGAACGCCGGTTTGCTTAGTGTAGGGATGGAGGACAAAGTGAAATCAACAACTAACACGCTCTGTGGAACAGAGTGTCAGAACAGTCCACCATCATTCAGCCAAACTGAGCAAGAAAGGATTCTGGGATACCAGACCCTGTACGAAAATGGCACGCAAACACATACCGATGTCAGCTTGGAGTGGATGAACAAGACCTCGGGAGGAGCTAGTGCAAAGCCGGTTCATATCCGCAGGAAACGGGAAGTTTTTGGAGCAGATGGGCGCTTTGTCATCTCAGATTCAAACTTTATCACTAACTACCCATTCTCCACAGCGGCCCGCCTTTCCACTGGTTGCTCTGGCGTCCTAGTGTCTCCAAAACATGTGCTAACAGCGGCACATTGTATCCATGATGGCAGAGACTACCTGGAGAATGCCGGGAGCCTTAAAGTTGGATTGTTACAGCTCAAGCATGATGGAGGACTGAGAAGAAAGAGGGGAAGGAGACGAAGGGGTGGTAGGAAACAAGATAAGGTAGATTTGAGGAGAGGAGAAGCGGAAGGTGAAGAGAAAAACAGTGTTGGAGGATTGAGAAAGAGAAGGGGAGGTGAAGGGAGAAGACGAAGGTTAAGGAAAAGAGGCGATGAGGGAGAAGCTACTGCTGGGAAACAGGAATTTGAGAGAAAAGGTAGGAAGGAACAGCGTCTCAGTCGTAACCGGCGTCAGGTGGCACCAGGAAAGCAGGTTGTGTTTCGCTGGTCCCAAGTTAAACAAACCCAAATCCCTCAAGGATGGATCCACACCAACGCCTCCTCCAACTCTGAGTCTCTTGACTACGATTACGCCCTCTTGGAGCTGAAGCGGCCCGTCAAGCAAAAGCACATGGAGCTTGGGGTGGCGCCACCTTTACTACCTCTGGCACGAATTCACTTCTCGGGGTACGACGCCGACAAAAGCCTGCTGGAGGGAAGCGGAGGTGAGAAGGTCGTTTATCGCTTCTGCTCAGTGATAAAGGAGTCGGACGATTTGATGTATCAGCACTGCGATGCTCAGCGCGGGGCAGCTGGCGCAGGCGTTTACATCCGTTTGAGGAAGAAACCCAGACGCAAGGGCGGGAGGTGGAACTGGCAGAGGAGGGTGATCGGGGTGTTTTCAGGCCACCAGTGGGAGGAAGGGGATCAGGACGGGCAGAGGGACTTCAATGTTGCAGTAAGGATCACACCTCACAAATATGCGCAGATATGCCACTGGATTTATGGAGACTCAGGTTTCTGTAACGAGGTTTGAGCTCAGTGATCGACATGAGATAAAGATGATTTTACCGTTTCAGAAAAGTGAAGGTCAGGGATGATGTATCAAGTATTAATTCAACAAAATATAGAGCAATTGAAAAAAAAAATGTGCAGCTTTAAACAGAGAATAACTGTGATCTTGTATATAAAAGGACAACAAAGACCATCCTCATGTCAGCCGTTGACACAGTATTTTTCTAAAGTGCACTGTTTTTACTAATTCTATTTTCAGATTCTTTTTGTTACAGTTACTACAGTACTGTTTCTTCAGTTTCAATGCCAGAAGGAAGCAATATGAATTTTTTTATACATTTAGCCTTACAAAGCATGTCTATGTTTTCAAAATGTTTGTATTCAATAACACAGATAAAATAGTTTTTTTTCGTAGTGTAGTATATATTTTCAATACAGTGGACCCCCACCTATATGCAGTTCAGTATTTATTGATTTTCCTATTCGCATATTGTTTTCTGTGGAATGAAACTTTAAGTTATTTGCAGAAAATGTATCTATTCACAGATTTTATATCTAAAACGCTTCAAAGAAAATGCATTCTGGGAAGCTGAAATCCGCAGGTGCAATGCATATTGACACGCTTTGGCTGCATTCTGCAATGTAGCCAATCAAGGAAAGCCATTTATTGTCCTTGGTGCTGATTGGCTGCAATCTCAAGCAGAGAGATTAGGAAGATTGTGGATGTTACCTTGTCGTACCATTGTGCATATTCAGGCATTTTAAGATATATTTAGTATTTGAACTATTAAGATAGGGAATTATAAGCGATTTTACAGGGGTCTGAAATATTCATAGATTTGTGGGTGGTTGTTCCTATAAGCCTTCAAATACCAGCGATCCACTGTAGTTTAGTTCTGGATTACATTGCAGGTGTGGCTTTTGCTGAGTCTCTCACAAGACGTAAACATTTCACATCTGTTCAAACTCAGTGAATCTGTTCTCATTTTGACATTGCATCATGATTGCATTGTCTTTTGGTCTTTGAAAAAGGACTCCCCTGTTCCTTCTCCTGTCCATCTCGAATAATTTTTACATGTAAAATTGTTGTTGATGTTATTGAACTCTGAATTAAAGCAAATATCAGCATTCCTTATACACTTGTATGTTGTTTGCTTGTTTGTTGTGAAAGGACAACTTGCTGTATTATCAAAAGTTTAAAGGACTGACCTTTTAGAGTTTTATTTCCTCTTCCTGTTTTCGAGAACCATCTCCTGTCCAAGACAATTATAGACTCAACATGTTATATAGCCTCAGGAACAAGAGCATGGTGAGTCAGAGCAAAAATTAGCATTTATAATGTTTTCTCTGCTATCAGGTGAAGAAAATAAGAGTCAATCGTGCAACCTCACATAAAACAAACACAGCAAAGAACAAAGACCGGAATTAAAATCTGAATAAAAAAAGATTTCACTTGTCTACATTCTCCTTGCTCTTAGATTTTGTTCAGTAAATCCACATGAACATGTTCACACCATAATTAATACTGCATACAAAATATCCTCCGAAATGCTAAACCCTGAAGAGAAAATCCACAGGCTACATACACAATTGATTATCTTTTACCTATGAGGACCAAAACCAGCTGGATTATGATAAAAAAGCTCCACTATGCCTGAAAAGTTATTTTTTTTCAGTAAGTAGATTCACAAAGGGAAACAGATTGAATACAATAACTACGCAGAGACTGATGTTTAAGTGTTTATTTGTCTTAAGGTATTTTTCGGCTTACATCTAACATTTAAGATTAGAATATTACATCATATCAATAACAAAAAACGCATTTTTATACTGATGTTGACTTAATAAAAAAAGTCTGTTTAATGTTCTGCTTCAAAGTTGTTACTTTTTTGAAAAAGTACTTTTGATCTCAAGAAGCAGCCTCATTGGAACCTATGTACTTTTTAATAGAATATTACAGCATTTTCACAATATATATTTGTTGTATATTTAAGCTCCTTAGTACAAAAGCCCACACAGAAAAAAACTTACTAAAAAAATACACAATGCAAGAGATTAACTTTCTGGAAATACCTCAATATTCTACACAAAAACAAATGATTAGATTGTTAGATGAGTTTATACACCATTTGGAGCTACAGAAAAGTACAGAATGTCTTTTCTGCAGCTCCAGATTCTGTTTGGTGCTTACAAATAAAGTCAATTAATCCCAGTCATTTATACATCCCAGTTGATCCTAGATATCAGATAATACAGTCACGTAAAGTTTGTCTCGCAGCTTTCACTGCTCTTGATGGAGCACGTAGAGACAATAGAAAATAACTTACAATGTTTTCTTTGACTTTGCAGCAATCCCTGATGATGGTACGTGATGACGATGTTTCTAAATGTCTTACTGTTTTCAAACTCTACCTATGTCTGGCGACTGGGTGGTTTGGAGGCTCTGGCTTTGCACCTCTTCCTTTTTTTTTGGCAAACTACGCACATTTTGTTAGATGTGAAGGCATACAGAAGAGGATTCAGGCAGCTGTTTACAAATGTAAGTGCCTTAGCAATGTCCCATGTGTCCTTGCAAAACTTCAAAAGTATTTTATTGTTCAAACACATAGCAGCCACACCCAGGATATGTATGACATGATATGGAGTCCAGACGACAAAATAGCTCACAATGATGCTGGTTATCAGCCGAGTCGTCTGTGGATTGTTGAAAAAGGCAGCCTGGTTCACCGTCCTGTGAAGGCGAACGTACGAAAAAACTACGAGAGCAAAGGAGCAGAAATCAAACACAGTCTCAGCCAACAGTACAACCACACCCTGAGTGGTTGAAGTATACTTAGATTGACAAACTATCGGCTGCTGATTTGTTGGCAGCTGTCGAACCACCAGAGCAGGGACGGCCAGGATGACCGCAGCCATCCAGAGTAGAGCCAGCATTGCTCTCTTCTTCACCTGTGGAAATCTTCTCTGATGCACCACTGTCAGGTAGCGCTGGACGCTTAACACAGTCACAGTGAGCTTGCTGCCATAAATGCTGCAGTACACAAGGTAGGTTAGGATCTTACAGGCCGCCAGACCAAAGTTCCAGCCATACAGCAGCGGGTAAATCCATGGAGAAAGGGTCAGCAGGCACAGCAGGTCAGACACAGCCAGGTTTAGCATCAAAGTCCGGCTCAGACTGGAAAGATGGTGCCAGTTAGGCTTGAGAAGAATCACTGCGATGTTTCCAGAAACTCCCACAATGCAACAGAAGGACATCACCACCACTGGGACAACACCTTTGGACTGCAAGGAGGGAGGAGGCAGAGGTCCTGAAGAAGACAAGTTAGAAGGCTCCATGCTGAGACTTGCTGATAAGGTCGAACTCTGACTTACTGAGGCTGCTGAAGCAAAGAGGAACTAAGAAATAATGACGCTGACGTAAATCGTCTAATCTATATCAGTGACGTGTTTCTTCTGATGAACCAATCTTAACGAAATTCTTATAACCCTTTATTTAAGATACACTTATATGGCTCTTTTAAAAATGTTTTATAGGGGGCGTCAAGTATTTAGAGATTTCATATTTGTTGGCTGTTCTGGTCCCTAACGCCTGCAAATCCCAGGGATCCACTTTAGCTTATAGTCCTGGATTTCCTGCAGGTACTCAGTAATTCTTCCATTTATGTGCTGAAGCTCTGAAAAGAACAAGGAGTGAGAACTTCACATCTGTTCACACTCGGAGAATCTCATTTTGACGCTGCACGATAGCATTTCATTCTCTTTGTAAAACAACTCTGCGCTTGATCCATATATGTGACCTGTCCAGTCAGAGCATATTTCATCAATTACAGTCATTGTTGTTATTAGACTTTAAATTAAAGCAAATATCAGCATTCCATAAACACCAGCTTGTTGTTTATTTGCTCTGAAAGGACAACTTGTTCTATTGTCGGTTGTGTGATGAATTGACCTTTTAGGGTTTTTATTCCTTTTCCTGTTTTCAAAAATGGCCTCCTGTCTTAAACAAATATAGTCATTACATGTTATAAGCCAACCACAAGAACAAGAGCATCAGAAAATCAGAGCAAAAATATGTGTTTGTAGTGTCTTATCTGCACTGAGGTAAAGAAAAGAAGAGTGAATTATGTGGTCGCACAAAAAGTTTCACTTCACTTGTCTACAGTCTTGTTGCTCTTATGTCCTATAACCACTTTAGATTTTCTTTCAGTTCAGTAAATCTATTATTTAATATTTAAGAAAAAATCTCTAATGATTACTACTACTAATAATATCTAATAATAAAATAGATGATTTAAAAAAATAATTGAGTGTATTTTTCATATTGGTGAAGTTAAAGCCACAAACTTTTATGTATTTTAATAAGTTTTTAATTGATACACCAAAAATAGAGAAGCTAATGGTCAATTGGAGACACAATGACACACAGCTTTCAAATTCTTATACAAATAAAGATCTGAAAAGTGTAAAAAAATAGTACATGTGTTCAGCCACTACAGAAGCATTATCATGTTGTAATGAAAAGTTTATCATCACAATATGACAAGTTTAACAAAATTTATAATTTCGATGAGATACTTTACTTGCTTTATTAATAGAGCTATGCACACAGATAGAATAACGCAAAAATGTTTAAATTCTACCCGACTGTTTACAAAGCTTTTCAACTAAATACAAAAAAAATCATCTTCTTTTTGCTTTGCAGATAGTTAGATAGGTGCTTTTTTTTTTCTTAGATTCACGAGTTTTGTACACATTTCCGTTCTTCAATTTAAGGTTTATTTAAGAGCAGAAAAAGCACAAAAATATCAACAAAATACTCT
>NW_015112950.1:30916-47833 GCF_001443285.1 Poecilia latipinna | reverse complement strand
ATGCTGCTAACCTGATGGAGTATCCTAGGTGATTACAGCGATGCAACATGAGCACAATGCTTTTTTGACTTTTCCTGAAACCTCTCTGCTGAGCCTCAAACAGGCATAATGGATATTTTTGCAGACCGGGTCTTTCCATATGTGTAAACACCGAATGATTCAGCTCTAACAGTCATTTGTTTACAGGATGTGCAATGAGGTCATGAGCTCATCACCTTTCCCCATTGTCTTTTCTTTGTTGATGTTTATTTCTGAGCCTTTACAATGGACTATTTATTAGGGATTTTGATTTAGATTCAATTAAATCAGAATTACATTTTACAGAATATTTCATCATATAAAAAAAAAATGTTTTCTTTTGAGGTGAGATGGGGGTGTTATGTCTATGTTATGTTTTAAAATTGTTTTTTTTTTAAATAATTTATATCTATTTAAAAACACAAAAAAAATAATTACTGGCATTTTATGGCCTTTTAGTGTTATAACAATGAAAAATGATCAAATTTAAAGTTATATTCTTTATGTTAGCTTAATATGCATCACTCTTTTCTGATGGTTATCAGTATTCATTTCTCTTATCGTTTTATTATATATTAAAATTATGAAATTAAAAAAAACAACACATTAAAAACAGACATATAGTGTTCATGTTATTTAAGGGACACTCAATATTAACCCTCCAGTCGTTAATAATCTTCATGAATATCTATTTCGAGAATAACCTATTTTATTCTCTGCTGTTTAATATGTACGTTGCCATGGCTCCCTTTAGTTTGAATGGGTAATTTTATCACAGGGCAAAAAATGGTTGTTACCGAAATTATATTAAGACAAAAGGTGTTTTATTTTATCAACAGTTTATCACACATCACTAAAAGTTTCTGAGGTGAACCAGCGTGTCAGAATGTTGTCAGGTCATCATGTTGACATGGCTACGGGACTAAAGAATGATGTCAACAATGATGTCACAGAGTCCTTTGACATCACAGAGGTGGAACTCTTGACTTTATTGTAAGATTCCTTTTACCTCACTTTGAAGGAGATCGCTTTGTGTCTGCTTAAAGAAACTGCTGCAAACCTTTTAGTCTAAAGTAGTTGCTCATCAAACTAAAGCTGAAAATGTTTGACTTTGGAAGGATTTCAGGATTCGTGTTCCCACGCAGAAATCTTAAGAAGGAACTTTGTAACAAAACTTGCAAACTTTTTGACAAAGTTTGCAGACTTCTCAAAACAGTCAGCACTATCCGGGAAGAGAATGAAACTTTGGCTAAAGAAGTCAAACAAATTGCCATGAGAATAGAAAACACACAAGGTCTTGAAGATGATAATAAGTACCTAGAAAAACAGATAAAGATTGATCGTTTGATAAACCAGAAGTTAAAGCAGGAAGTTCATGATCTGAAAATGAAACTGGAATCGCAAAAAGTCTTGGAGGAAAAATACAACACAAGACAGGAAGAAATTCAGAGACTGGAGGAAAGCAACGACAAGCTTCTAGAAGAAGTTGTTGCTTTGAATTTGAAGTTAAAGGATCCGATTGTATTGAAGGAAACCTACAGGACATTAGAAGGGAAGAAGAAAATTCTGACCCAGCAAAACAGCTTTTTGCTAAAGCATGCTGAGAAAGTCCAACAAAAAGGTTTACAACAAGACCACACCCCAAGGACTCTGTCAGACAACAGATGTGAGCAACGTAAGTCTTCACACAAACAAAATGCCAAAAGTACCAAGGCTACTCTCAAGGACAAACTTCAGAGTATGACCTTCTTCTTTTCTTCAGCAAGGGTTGACAAGGACGATTGTCCCTCCACTGAGATGAGCCAATATCTCAGTGAAGAACCAAAACTGATATGAACCGATGCCTGTTGCCCCTTAGAGCAGTTCAAGATGGGGTTGCAAAACACACAACACTGGTGCTTTTCACCAAGGCTCAAATTCCAACACTTTGTTTCTGCATGGAGTTTCCACGATATTCCTATGCAAATCTGGGTTCCCTCCAAGCACTTTGGCTTATCCCAGTATCAAAAAAAGGCAACATTTTAGTTTCATTTAATTAGGCTCACTACATTTCCTTCGAAAAAGAGTGCATGAATGCACATTTGATCCACCACTGGATGTTTCTGCATGGAGTTTCAACAATATTCCTATGCAAATCTGGGTTCTCTCCAAGGGCTTTGGCTTATCCCAGTATCAAAAAAGGCAACATGTTATCTTCATTTACATTCCCTACATTTCCCTTTAAAAAACATTTGAAGGGAATTTTATGTCATGATCTGACATAAATTTGTTATAAAACCATTACTGATTACACGTTAAAAATTATGTAGCTTTATGTTATTAAACCTAAAGTTTAATCAGTAATAGTTTTATAACAAATTTATGTCAGATCATGATTTCTTGGTTAATGTCAAGTTGTCATAACGAAATTATAAATTATTCTATGGGCTTTTCAAAAATCTTCTCATCAGCAAAGTGAACTGGAGTCACCTCACAAAACAACAGGAAAAGGTTTTTGTTTGGGATGGCAAAAACAATTCTTATAAATAAATAAATAAATAAATAAATGCACACATAAATAAATAAATAAATAAATAAATAAATAAATAAATAAATAAATGCACACACAAATAAATAAATAAATAAATAAATAAATAAATAAAACAACTAACTAACAGTGATGTCAGTAAGTGACATCACTTACTGACATCAGTTAGTGATGTCACTAAGTGATGTCACTACGTTATTTACGTATGTAGTAAGTAACTGTGGGCAGTTAATTACGTAAATAATACTTAAATAACGTAGTGACATCACTACGTTATTACGTTATTTACATACGTAAATATCGTAGTGACGTCACTACGTTATTTACGTATGTAGTAAGTAACTGTCCACAGAAATCAATTTGCGTTACTGTGCGTTAATATTTTCTTTTGTAATTTACTTTTATTTCCACTACACGTCTTGAGGAGTGGCCGCCGTTTCTAGGCGACGGTATCAGTAGCGACAGAAACATAAACAATGGGGGTTAGAGGGAGATGCGCATTTTGTTGCTGGAAAAACAGGAACTATTTTTAGTTTTTGTCGCCAAGTCCAATTATTATAAGCAGCTCGGCTTGTTTTTTTGTTTTTTTCTGAAGTCGCTTGAAGATTTAATGAGTCGCGTGTTGCGGTTTTTGGGATTGGAAATAAACAGACATAAACCCCAGGATTTGTCTGATAAACAGTTGGTTTTAGTCAGAGTCTAATTGTCCATCATTTCCCGGATGATCCCGCTGTGTTTTTGTTAATGTCAAGCTAATATATTACATGTGAATGACGTCGAGCTTCGCGTTGCGCTAAAACAAATTGCAAACATAGAGACTAATAATATGAACAGCGCAATAAACGTGGAAACACCCCAGTGATTCTTGAGAATAGGGACAAAATGGGCTTAAATTTTCCCCATTTTTTCCCTCAACCTTATGTATGCAAATATGACAAATAATGTAAAGACGGTAGGTGCAGGCTTCCAGTTGCAAATCTGTTTATAGTTCTCCAGACAATACTGGAACACACAAAATACTGAAGTTTTTTTGTACTCCCCTTCAGTTCAACCATATAGGTGTGGGGTTAGGGTTATGAGTTAGGGTAGGGTAGGGTTAAAATTATGTTATCATTTTATCATTATAAAACAACTTGCAATCAATGTACTTTTCATAGGTGGCAGAGCGTTGTTGTTAGCAGCGATTATAAGTAACTAGAAATAAAAAAAGTTATTTTTAAATTAATTTAGCTACTTTCCAAATCAAGTAATCAGTAATCTAAGTTACTTTTTCAAGGAGTAATCAGTAATCCGATTAAAGTTACTTTTTCAAAGTAACTATGCCATAACTGCTAACTAAAGCATATAAAAAATCTAATAAAAAGGCAAGCAAACAAATAAAATGCATGCATAAATAAAACTGAGTATTTTAAGCAAGCTAAGCTGTGCAATAAAAAAAAAGCTGAAATTGACTGATGGTGAAGGTAGTTAGCACAAGTTTTCAAGATGATCAAATATGTAACAAGCAAGCTAACTAGCTAGCATGTCCCCATCAAAGTGTGAATTTTTGGTTGAATGACTGAATCTAGTGTGATGCGCTGTGGGATCCTCTGGACAATAAGCCCCTTTCAGATTGTCAGTCATTGCTTGGCAAACAACAACAACAACAACAACAAAAACAATGTAGTCAGCTGGGAAGAGACCACTGGCATTTGTTTGATGTTTGGCGCCGGCTGTGGCAGGCTGAATGAAGTGGTTCTGAGCAGAATTACTCACTATTTTCTCTTCAAAATCTTTTGAATCACTGAACCATACCTCTCACACACTATGTACATGCAAACATCTACATAAGGAGAGTAAAGGCCTCCTGTGCAGGTGCAAATATGCTGACTTGTCTCAAGATGAGCAGCAGGTACTCATTGTGTTCAGCAGACAGACGGCTTGCGGACAGAAACGGCGTCTGTGTTCAGTTGACTAGATTTTGCCATTAGCGCTCTCTAATACTGGCCTGAGGGTAAAAGTCTGAATTAGGCCAACAGATATGTTCGTTGTCCTTAATTGGTCCTCAATCTTTTTGAATCAGCTCTCTCTCTTTCTATTTCTAACTTCCACATCAAACACTTGCTGCCATTTTTGGCCTGCGCTTCTTTGCATGTCTCACAGCAAACAGACCATGTGTTTCTGGAGGTCAGCCTTTTTTTTTACAGCCTTTTATTGTACTTTCATTTTCAAAAGTGTCTTTTCAAACATCGTAACTGTTCATAAGACACAGTTCTCAGTAACGAAAGCTCCACCAACAGGAACAGAACCGCCACCTGTTCCTGTAGGAAATGAAAATCCTAACTGGGTCTCCACACCCTTCATGCTGCAAAAAAGACAATGCCAAAAACTGCTTCACTTTGCAGCTTTAATACACTAATCAGATATGTGTTCTTCTAAATAAAGCAAAAGTAAATGTTGGCCTCAGTTCAAATTTAAATATTCAGTTCTCAGTTCAAAGTGAATAAATCCAGTCAGTTTACCATCATCACACATGAGCTGTGTTCTTAAACCAGTCCACCACAATGATGCCAGTGATGCTACAGTCACACACTGGCAATCTGGCTGCAACGGTTGCTAGGCAGCGTTCACCCTTACGTTTGAGTGTAAAGCAGAACAAACAAGCAGAGCTGAAAGGTGGAAACATTGCATGTATTTTGAATGTAGTGACAAAAATGAAACAATGTTTTTTTTTAAATTGATCTTAAATTCACATTTACAGAAATGCAGTTTTTAGCATGTTGCAGTGATGAAGCGTGGCGCCCTCCACAACCACATGAAGTCACACAAAGCCATGCCAACTCTTGAAAACATACGCTG
Source organism: Poecilia latipinna (assembly GCF_001443285.1). Classification (NCBI taxonomy): domain Eukaryota; kingdom Metazoa; phylum Chordata; class Actinopteri; order Cyprinodontiformes; family Poeciliidae; genus Poecilia; species Poecilia latipinna. Next base: position 42,450 of record NW_015112950.1, on the reverse strand, counting down.
AGAAAATATAGGTCACATCAGAAAAAGCACATCATTTATGCTCTAACAAAAAATACTCTTTTAACCACAAGGTTTGCATTGCATCTTGGGTAAACCACAGCTCAATCCACTGCTTCATTTCTAGATCAATAGCTCACAAAACTGTGACACTCCATCGTGTTTTATATAATTCTAAAAAGTTAGGGTTATATAAAAAAAAAGCCCAAGTCTCAGAGTGTTTGTGTCTCCAGAACAGAGCTGTATGTCAGCATGCGTGTGTGTGTGCGTGTGCATGTGTGTGTGTGTGTGTGTTTATAGGCATTATGCAAGTATACATATGTGGTTTAATACAGTACAGTCAGTGAGATGAAGACATGAAGTGAAGGATAAAACGCTTCAGCTGATTGGTACAAATATCTAAAAAAATAAATAAATTGTTTTACTAAGAAAGGCTGAGTGTAAACATCTGCGATCTTTAACTTCAATTATAGTCAACAAGTTCTACACTGAATGACTGAAATAAAATGTTAATATAACATTTTAAATGGCAGATTTGGGTAGAGAGACTAAGATAATACGTTTTCCTGTTAATTTTACTGACAACCCTAATTTCTATCAGCATTTTAAATAAAACCTTGTAGTCTAGACTGCGTCTCATCCAACAGAATTTAGACAAAGCAAACCTCAACACAATATTTTTACACTCAATAGAGATTCTTTCAAACATAGTTCAAAATTCATGGTGCAGTTATTCCACTTGTGAAAAATAAAAGTGGAATTTGACATGCTTTCTGAGCATAAAACCCAAAATAAATGGACTGGTTTTATATCAGGGCTGGAATATTCAACAAGGATTATTGATTACTTCATGCACAGTCTGTAATTTGTGAAAACTGTACTCAGTGAAAACCTTGTATCTTGTATTGTCGCGTCTCAGAAGCTGAATATTGTTACAGCCTAAACAATAGTAGACAGATTACAACCACCTGATCATCCTAGTATGGATGTTAAAGTGTTTTTTTATGTTTTCCTGTTTACATAAAAAGAAAAAGAAGACAAAAAAATATATAACTTAAAATTGTGCATTTGATATTCTTTTAAAATTTTACATTTAGCTTCTTCAACAGCCCCAATCTCAGAGTTCCTAAAAGACAACACATTATGTTACTTTCATATGACTTTATCATTCTTTCACTTTTATCGGTAATACTATGCTTTCGTTTATTTATTCATTTATTGGTTTGATAATCATAGTTTCTGCAACTGTACTTATATTCAGTGTTTGTGAAGGCTGTGCCAGTTCTTCTTGGTTCATGCAGGCTCTGCACATTTTATGGACGCTAAAGGCATACAGCAGTGGGTTAATGCAATTATTCAGAAAAGCCATTGCTTTGACAATGTCCCATATGTCCACGCAAAACTTCAACAAGCTGTCATTTTCGAAGCAGAGAGCTCCCAGGGCCAACATATTTATGGTAAGAAGAGGAGACCACAGAACAAAATTGCTTACAATGATGCTGGTCAGCAGCCTGGTCGTCTGTGGATGGTTGAAGAAGGTTGTCTGTCTAATCCTCCTGTTGAGGTGAATGTAGGAATAGGCCACGACAAAAATGGAAACAAAGCCAGATGTGGTCTCTGCCAGCAGCACTGCCAATCCCTGAGCCCGAGATGAAAACTGAGGGTAGCAGTACGTCCACTTCTCGTTAGTTTCCTCCTGTTCTATCACCAAAGCAGGGATAGACAGGATCATGGCACCAAACCACAATGGAACCAGCAGGTGACATTCTTGTACCTGAACGCATCTCTGTTGGTTCACCACCACAATGTACCGCTGGACACCCAACGCCGTCACAGTCAGCAGGCTGGCGTAAAGGCTGCAGTACACGAGAAAAGCTAAAAGCTTACAGGTTCCAAGGCCGAATATCCAGGAGTTGAGCAGAGCGTAAATCCACAGTGGGAGAGTGAGCAGAGAGAGCAGGTCACAAATGGCCAAGTTGAGCATCAAACTCTGGCTCAGGCGGGACATGTTCTGCCAGTTGGGCTTTAAAAGAATCACTGCGATGTTTCCAGGAACTCCCAGGAGAAAGCAGAAGGACAGCAGTACCGAAGGGATCAGTCCGTTATGCACCCAGGTGCGAGGAGGTAGAACGAAATCAGAGGTGTTCATGCTGGAGTTATTATCCATGATGCATCGATCAGTTAGAAGTGCTAAATGTGCTGTCACAGAAGTAAAGTGGTCAAGTTAAGAGGAATTTAAAAGAAAACAAAAAAAAAAAAAGAACAACCACTAAAAAGGGGCTGGATTTCATTGGTTAGGTTTTTAAATTTTGTCATGCAGTCGAAAAATGCTTGGTTAGATTGCACTTGTGTGATAAGAGCTGGAAACTTGATCAACCAACTCTAGTTGTTCTTTATCTGAATAAGCAATTCAGTCATCGTTGTTTTCTATCACTGCCTGCTCGGTTCAGCTGACACATTTCCTAGGACATCATAAAAAGAGAGTAAAATATCTGTTATTGGCAGTTAAGCCCTTCCTTAGTTTTAGTTTTTGTTGTTGTTTGGATTATTAAAAATATAATTATCTTTGCATGTGTTATTTGTTAAAATATATTTTAGGTGACTTTATTTTCCAAAGGTGGAAACTGTAAATGCAACCTACAGTAATGTATTCTTCTTTGTCAGTCTGAATTTAGACTTAGAATTTGAATTATTTGCTGAAATTTAAGTTTAGAGTTAATAGTGTTTTAACTGACTGGTTAACGTGATAACCAAGCTTGTCATGAGCTTATTGTTGTTTCATGTATTATCAAAGGTATCATTGAATAACTGCACTTTGTTTTTTTTTTTGTTTTTTTGTGATGAGGATGTCCAGAGCAACACGATTTGTGCTAGACATAGGTAAAAACATACATGCAAATAAAGAATCACTTCTCTAACATCATTGTCACTGTGCTTCCTTGTTGGCATTTTCGTTCACAAAATCCTAAATGTCACAGATCGCCAAAGTAGAAGTTAGCTGCAACAGATTGACATGACCAAATGCATTATTTCTTTCAACCAGCCTAATTCCTCGACTACTTCCACTAAACATTCTAGTCTTTCTATCTTGGTCCAAGTCAGATTCAGGTCCATTGACACAGGAAGGAAGCTATACACGAAATGATTTTAGTTAAAAACAACAACAATAGAAGTTTTGAAAGAGTTTGTGTTCTATGTAAAAAATAAAAAATAAAAAAATTATAAGACAAAAATCCCTCAGACCAAGTAACATTTTCATAAAGATCTTTTGTGCCAGGATTTAATTTCACAAGTGATTAACAAAACAAAAGTGCTCTACAACCAGCTCTGAAAAAAGTAATCTGACATTGCACATAAAAGATAACACAAAAATGCTTTTGCCTGTGAAAGAAACATTTCTATTTTGCATGAAAGGTGTCAAACCATATTATTGTTGTCATCGAGTTTCTGTAATCGTACTGATCTCCGTCTGGAAATTTCTGAACCTCTGCTGCAACTCTTCTGTTTTTCTGCAAAAACTGCACATTTTATGAGAAGTGAATGCGTACAGGAGTGGATTTAGACAACTGTTTATGAATGTCATTGCTCCAAAAATACTCCAGGTTTCATGGCAAAAGTTGAGCAAATTGTTGTTCTTCAAACATATTGCTGCCACTCCCAGCACATTTATTAAATGGTATGGAGCCCACAGAACAAAAAAACTGACGATGATACTGGTTAATAGACGGGTTGTCTGTGGGTTGTTGAAAAAGGCTGACTGGTTAACCCTTCTTTGTAGGCAAACATATGAAAATGCCACGAGAATAAAACAAATGAATCCAAACACAGTCTCTGTCAGCAGAACAGTCACCCACTGGGCGTCAGAAGAATACTGTGCTTGGCAACTAATCCATTGCTGTTTTATTTGCAGATTCCGAACCACCAAAGCAGGGATGGCCAAGATACTGGCAACCAACCAGAACAAGAACAGCAGCGTTCTCCCTTTTACCTGCTGACACCTTCTCTGGCACACCACGACAAGGTACCGCTGGATGCTTAGTCCAGTCACAGTCAGCAAGCTGGCATAAATGCTGCAGTATACGGCGTATGCTAAAAGTTTACATGGCACCAGGTCAAATTTCCAGCCAAACAAATATGCGTATATCCACAGTGGAAGGGTCAGCAGACTGAGCAGGTCAGAAATGGCCAGATTCATCATTAAACTCTGGCTCATACTGGACATATTCTGCCAGTTGGGCTTGAGTATTAACACCGCGATGTTTCCAGAAACTCCCAGGAGAAAACAGATGGACAACACCGCCGCGGTGACAAGATCACTGGTATTCCAGGGGTGCGGCGACAAATGTCCTGCAGTAGAGAAGTTAGCGTTGACCACAGTGGAAGTGAGTTGCTCCATGCCGGACCTTGTCTGCAAAGTTGTTCTCTGAACAAGTGATGGGGGTTAACATGAAGCGATAGGTGTCAAATGCCCAGTCAAAGTAGAACTTGGAGGCAAAAAAAGGGAAACTTGTGATCATGAACAAATTGCATTTCTCTAAAAAGGAAGGGGAGGTGCTTTGTTGACACCCAGCTGCATGAGCAGGTGACTCAAAAACGTTCTGTTCTCTGAGTTGTTATATTGAATGTCAAACATCTTGTCCAACCTTTTTCAATCTTTTGAAGTGTTCTGAAATTGCTGGACTTTTTCATTTTTACTGAAGGAATCATGTCTGCACAATCCTTTCCTGCCTCTCTCAACATGAATGCGCTGTGAACGGAATGGAGTGGGCAGGTGGGCACACTGAGTGAATTCATTGTATTAGTACTGGGCATATTAACAAAATATCTGCTATTCTGCTATGTGGCGAATGCTGTTAAACAGAGGGATCTCTGGTAAACATTTTTGTAAAAGTGAAACTAAATACTTCCTCCAAAATCTGAGATGAGAAACAAACAGGGCATAATATTTTTATTTTTTTGTCCTGTTCTACAGGTGTTTTTATTCTTGTAACTTGTTTGAAACCAGTGGAAAGAAAAAGAAGCACAGATCTTCTGGCTGTGGCGTGCATGAGTGCTTACAAATTAACATATTAACGTTAAAGTCTTAGTTTTGACAAGTTTCCACAACCTCGTGGTTTGTGTGACATATGCAAGCCACAAGTGAGAGGAAACCTTCTCTTGTGTTTGCATTATGTGGTAAGCAAAAATATTGCTCACCAAATAAAGACGACTTCCACCAGAAATAAAGTTTCAGGGGAAAAACATTCACGTTTAACATGTGACCTGTTTCTTAGAAGCACATATTGAAGAATCGTTATTCTTATGTCAGCAGATACGGCCTCTAAAATGGGCCATGTCTGCTGTCAGTCAAATAGTGAAGATTTGTTTCCAGTTCCCTCCAGTCAGTGCTTGGTAGAACTGCCTTTTAGCGCAGCTGCACTAATTTAGGTTGGGTTAGTTTGTCTCTACCACCACTGTAAAATCCAGAGATAGAGATTTTTGCACATCAATGCTTGTATGCAGATTGTGTGGAGAGCAGTTTTAGCCAATGGTGAAAAGGAAGTAGTTCTTTTTTTTCTTTTCTTTTTTTGCCAATTACTTCTTTAAAGAGAGAAAATAGCCAAATGAAAATGCTGCCTTCTCTTAGTCAGGTTGATATTCATGTTATTTAAAAAAAAAAAAAAAATAGCCTTTTGTTGTTGCTTTTGAAAATCTCAATCTCTAAGCAGGTATTGAACATATTTTATTGAGCACACATATCTATATTAAAAATGCTGTTTATTTGTCTGAATTAACATTTTAATCTTAACATTAGCAGTAAGCAGAAAATTCTCATTACGAAGAGAAATTAAGGCTTATAAAAAAATCAGTCTGTATTTTTATAGAAAATGGTCGTTTTTAGGAATATGTATGACAGACAGACTTCATAAACATTTTTGTTGCATCAATTTACATTCCACAAATGAACATTGAAAATAAAAAATGCATATTTATATACATCATTCCGGAAAGCACATCAGGAACTGAGTTACACTTTATTTTTAACACGTCAGCATTGCAACCTAAAGAGAAAGAGTACAGTCTTTTTTGTTCTGCTATGAGCAGAGACAGAAACCAGCTCTTGTTAGTATATATTGCTAGGCAAGGTTATGTTAGAAAACAAATATTCTCCCACCAGCGTCAAAAGTGAATTATTTAACGCACACACGATTTGAAATAATTGCCAGATAGATCACACAATATGGTCCTTTTATATATATATATATATATATATATATATATATATATATATATATATATATATATATATATATATATATATATATATATATATAGGATGTTGTCATAATTTTTCTCGAGTTACAGGCATACAAGAGAGGATTTAAGCGCCTAATTACCTCTGTAAGAGCTTTAACAAGGTCCCACGTCTTTGAGCAAAAATTTAACAAGCCTTTGTTTTTGGCACAAATAGCCACCACACCGAGTACATTTATGACAATAAATGGAGCCCAGAGAACAAAATTACTCACAATGATGCTGGTAATCAGCCAAGTTGGTTTTGGATTGTTGAAAAACATGCCATGTTTAATTTTCCTGTTTAGACGAATGTATGAAATCACCACAAGCAACACAGAAACGAATCCAAACAGCGTCTCTGTTAGCAACACAACCACCCATTGTGCCTCAGAGGAGTACCGTGGTTGGCAGACGGTCGACTGCTGGTTTGTTGTCACCTGTCAAACCACCAAAACAGGGATGGACAGGATGATGGCGACCAGCCAGAGTAGAACCAGCCGCACTCGTTTTTGTCCCTGATGCCACTTCTCCTGATGGACCACTTGTAGGTAACGCTGAATGCCTAACACAGTCACAGTCGACTGGCTGCCATAAATGCTGGTGTACATAAGATAATTCAGAGTCTTACAGGCCACCAAGCCAAATTTCCAGTCAAATAACAAAGCATATATCTTTGGTGGTAGGGTCAGCAAACAGAGCAGATCAGAAATGACCAGATTCAGCATTAAACTCTGGCTCCGACTGGAGATCTCCTTCCATTTAGACTTGAGAAGAATGACGACGAGGTTTCCAGGTACTCCCAGGACAAAGCAGAAGGAGAGTACCACTGCAGGGACGAGACCATTGTAGTACCAGGAGGAATGTGGTAGATGTCCCGGGAAAGACACGTTTAAAGTGGCCACGGTGAAATTAAGTTGATCCATTGTTTTGTCTCCGTCCAATCTTAACAGTTGATGCTTGCAAATGTCTAGTGGGAAGTCAAAGAGGACCTGTGAGAATGTGACGATGATATGTAATGTACAGCTGTTCTATTAATAGCTGCATGAGTGTGCATGAAGTCACAGTAGATTTTGAAGAAACCATCTCTATTTTTACACCTGAGTTAGAAACAAGTACTTTGCAGATAGACCAAGCAAGATACTAAACCATGTATTCGGTCAATGTGTGATGAAGACCAGGGGTTCCATCCCATATTGATTATTGATATTATGTTATTTGTTTACAGTCTAAATGTGTTTTGTATCAGTTCTTTATTTCAGTTACATTGTGACATTTAGTGAACATTCTTTTTGGGTAGGGAGACTGGCCATCTTTCCTGTTCAGAGAATGTGGGGGAAGATGTCAGTTTGTTTCTGATTTAGATATTGGTTCAATTTGAGTTGATTGTTTGGGTACTTGCCTTTCTGGGTGTGTCTCAGCAAGGTGGAGCAGAAAAGGAGACAAATGCTCCTGGAGTATACCATCTTCCATTAACAGGGGTAATACTGAAAGTCCATAATATTGAAAGTCCATTAAAAGTGCCAACTTTGCATTAAATCATCATAATTTACAAAATCATGCAAAGTTGGCACTTTTAATGGACTTTTAATGCAACTTTCAGAGCAACTTTGCATTAAAAGTGTCATTATTTACCGAATGACACTTCATGACAACAGTTATAAACATTCATAAAGACTTCTTTATGTTCATGACAGATGTTATGTCATGTTTATGACAGTGTCATGTCAGTCTTATGCTCACCCCTTCAAATAAAGTGTTACCCTAACTTTTATATGCCATCTTTGGTAAATAGTCGGAAACAGAATTTTGAGTCGATTTTCAATGCTGTTAAACAAAACTACAAACAAAAATGCCCCATGATTACATAGATAGATAGATAGATAGATAGATAGATAGATAGATAGATAGATAGATAGATAGATAGATAGATAGATAGATAGATAGATAGATAGATACTACAGTCATTGTTTTTTCAAAAGACATTTATTTTATTAACTTAATTCACCAAGTGAATCACATTGTAACATTAATTACACACAGATTATTTACACAGACAGTTTTCAAGCCTTAATTTCTGTTAATTAGGATTTTCTACTCACATGTGATGAAAACTCATTTAAAAATAGATTACCGGCATATGAGACTGATCTAAAAACAATCGTTTTGATACAGGAATGTGGGATAAAAGAAAATAATATTTTAAATACCTGCTTAAAGGTTGTTAATATCATAAGGCACCTTTGATCTAACAAACGAGCCACATCGGAGCACAAATTTTAATTTATTGAATATGGTCGTACTTTTTACTTATCAACACATTTACCTAAAGCTGAGGCTATAACTGTGGTAACAGAGGGCTATATCTGCGTGAGTACTTCTCAAACTACAAAACAATTTTGGCAATATAAGTGTTTGAAATCTAGTTGCGATTTGGGTGCTTCACTGAAAAACATCTTGCTTTTCCTTTCTCAGTTGTGCCAAGAAATGAAGCATGTGTTGTGAGACCTACATGGTAAAAGGAAATAGCACCTATGTAGCTAAAAATGTATTTGACCTCTGAGTTCTTTGTTTGCCTACTCTGTATTTTCAGAGCCTAAGTTAGTTGTGACGTCTTATTATGTACACTGACACTGTTGAGGATGTCTTCTTATCAAAAAGGAGTTTTAATTTCCACACACGCTAGGCATGAGAAATTGCTGCAAGGTTCTGAACTTGATGCTTTTAGTTGGATTTATGTAGATAACAAACCTTTTACCTATCGCTATCCTACAGGAGAACTTCTACTGTTTTATAACAAGTATTTGATTTGAATTGGGACAATAAATAAACCAAATCAATATGAATGTATGCATTGTTAATTATTTCTCTGAAAGGAAGAAATATTTCAACATAAGATTTATTTAAAAATTTCACCATGTTTTCTAGACAGAATTCAGTACAAATTCATTGTGATTGAGAGTAAGAAGAGAGCAAATATGAAAGCAATGTATTTATATGTATGTTTTGAAAAAGTCATTAAAAAAAAACAAGCAGTAAATATAGATACAGGTGAAATTCAAATACCAGTCTAAACAGTGTGAGCATAGAAAAAAGTGGCGTATAAGGACAACAAATTAAAATACTACTTGCAAAGGTCAATGGGTAAAAAAGTAATTGGTAAACCAAATGTAGTGATACAATTATATAAAGTGTAATTTGATAAATTTTACATAAACAAAGGGACAAAATCAACTTCCTGGTTCATGCAATTGCAGAAAAAAAATGAAACGGAAATAGTAGAAGATGTGACATCAGTTTAAATGAAAAGAAACAAACTTATTTCAGTTTTTTTGGGGGAGAAAAGTGACATTTGTCACTATCGTCATCAAAGTTCTGCAATTGTAGCAATGTCAGGTGTTTCGGGAAGTTCTCTCATCCGTATTGGGTGAGTTCTTTGTGCAACAAGGACAGAATTTAGTAGAAATAAAAGCATACAAGAGTGGATTTATGGTACTATTTGTAAATGTAAATGACTTGACTACACTCCAACTGTCTACACAAAACTTCAGGAGCTCCTTGTTTTTAAGAATTATCCCTAACACAGCCAGCATATTGACCATATAAAGTGGAAAAAACATAATAAAATTGCTTAAAATAATGCTAATAAGCAGCCTGCTTGTCTGTGGATTGTTAAAAAAGGCTGAACTCCTAACCTTTTTGTTGAGAGATATGTATGATAATGTGACAAGTGAACATGAAGCAAGTCCAAACAAGATCTCTGTGAACAGCACAGCAAGCCACTGTGCCTCAGAAGAATATTGGGGTATGCAGCGGATCCATTGTCCTTCTTTCGTTAGTTGTTCAGTCACCAAAACATAAATGGACAAAGTAAAAGCTGACAGCCAAAGCAGAAACACCAGCACACCTTTTTGTATATCGCACTTCCATCCACGCACAACAACAATGTAGCGCTGGATGCTCAACGCAGTCACAGTCATTTGGCTAACATAAACTGTAAAGTACACAAAGTATGATAGAACTTTGCAGGCTACAAGGCCGAATGTCCATCCAAGGAGTACGTTGTAAATCCACAGTGGAAGGGTAAGCAGACACATTAGATCAGAAATGGTCAGATTCATCATTAAACTCTGGGTCGTTCTGGACAGATGCTCCCAGTTAGGCTTGAATATAATCACAGCAATGTTTCCAGGAACTCCAACTAGATAGCAGAAAGTTAATACCACTGCAGGGATCAGACCGCGTTGATTCCAAGAGTGTTGAGGTAATCCAGCGGAAGAGCTGTTAGAACTGAACCCTGTGAAGTTTGATTCATCCATCTTGAGTTGTGCTGGGAACGATGTGCTGTGAGCCACAGCTTCTTCTCCCAGTGTCCTGAAGTCACAGTAACAAAGAGGGAACTCAAAGAGGAACTCCTGTGCTGATGCAGATTAAAGCTGTGTCCGAATTCAGGGTCTGCATCCTTCGAAGGACCCCGAATAAATAATGACCGGAAGAGAAACGCTGTGAATTCGGACAGGTCTAGCCTTCACCCCCCTGACCCCAGCGTAACTCATGTTGCCTAGCAACCATGACAACGTGAAGCAGAGAGTGCAGAAAGAAACACACTTAAATTCTCGCCTAAAAACGTTGTACCAAATCACATTGTGTCATTTAAAGTGTAATATAGCAAAATAATCATGGGATGTGGTGGGCCGTGAAGGATACACCGGACCCATCCGTCAAATCTTGGGTTAAGAAGGCTGCATTTGAAGGAGACTTCGAATTCGGACAGGCCTTGTCGCCACGTTATGACGTAATCGGCTTACAAATCTGGCCTTCGAAGGATGTAGACCCTGAATTCGGACACAGCTCAAGTGTTAACATTTCTCTACATTGCTTTTGTAGTATTTGTTCCATTATTTTGCATGCACAATCCCAATGAATTAATTCCATATCATGTTTTTCATAATTTGTGCAACTAGAGTTGACCAAGTATTCTAAAGGTGAGTCCAATATCAAACTTTGAAATGAACAGACGATTGTTCCTGAGGAGTAAAAATCCTCAGGAACAAAGTTGAGAATAATGTTTACTTAAATATTCCTTTGAAAACGCGTCTTAGCAGCTTGAAAGTTATGTTTATCAGTTTTGGCTATTCATAAATTTTCACTACTATAAATGTTATGATTGGTTTTGATGTAATTTGATGTAATTCATTTCTTAACTGTTTATTGTTATTGTTATATACAACAGGGGCATGTCCTCAGGAAGCTAACAGTTCAGT
>NW_015112950.1:26191-28658 GCF_001443285.1 Poecilia latipinna | reverse complement strand
AGGAACTCCTGTGCTGATGCAGATTAAAGCTGTGTCCGAATTCAGGGTCTGCATCCTTCGAAGGACCCCGAATAAATAATGACCGGAAGAGAAACGCTGTGAATTCGGACAGGTCTAGCCTTCACCAACTGCCCCGCCCTGACCTTTGCAACTCATGTTGCCTAGCAACCATGACAGTGTGAAGCAGAGAGCGGAGACAGAAAGACACTTAAATTCTCGTCTAAAAATGTTGTACCAAATCACATTGTCATTTAAAGTGTAATATAGCAAAATAATTATGGGATGTGGTGGGCCGTGAAGGATACACCGGACCCATCCGTCAAATCTTGGGTTAAGAAGGCTGCATTTGAAGGAGACTTCGAATTCGGACAGGCCTTGTCGCCACGTTATGACGTAATCGGCTTACAAATCTGGCCTTCGAAGGATGCAGACCCTGAATTCGGACACAGCTCAAGTGTTAACATTTCTCTACATTGCTTTTGTAGTATTTGTTCCATTATTTTGCATGCACAATCCCAATGAATTAATTCCATATCATGTTTTATCATACATTTTGTGCAACTAAAGTTGACCAAGTATTCTAAAGGTGAGTCAAATATCAAACTTTGAAATGAACAGACAATTGTTCCTGAGGAGTAAAAAGCCTCAGGAACAAATCTGAGAATAATGTTTACTTAAATATTCCTTTGAAAACGTGTCTTAGCAGTTTGAAAGTTATGTTTATCAGTTTTGGCTATTCATAAATTTTCAATTTCACACACAAAACACAAATGGCGCAGTGTGCCCGCTACTGGTTTACCTATCACTCACAGCAGAGCACTGAACCGACTGCGCAATTCACAGTTATTATATTTTCTGTGACAATTTTTTTTTAAATAAGAAATTAGAAAAATAAATACAAACAGCAGTCAAAATTAATCATTCAATTTCTTGAGAAAGTCCTCTGGTGATTAGCAGAAAATAAACCTTGCCATGTCATGTCGTCATAGAAACAACTACTAAACAAACAGGCAGACTGGCAAACATAACTGATAAACTGACAAACATAACTGACAACATAAATTACTGGTAATTATGTTACATTAAATGTAACATAATTAGTGATTGACAAAACACAAATGGCGCCCTCTCTACTGGTTAACCTATCACTCTGTGTGATGCAACAAAGATTCAAGTTACCCTTTGAACAAACCTCCAACACCTCTCAGAAGAGAACCGGATTTGTTGACTTACCACAGCAGAGCGCTGATCAGACTGCGTGGAATTCTGGGTTTCTCCCCGAATTTATATGCAACCAGTAGGGGGCGCCAAAAACCACCAATTACAGGACAATTATGAAACATATTTCATTTGTATATCTACCGACCCCACACCCGTGAAACTTGTATCATGCCACAGTCCTCCACGTTTGCCTCAGTCCTCGCACGCACAAGGGTAAATAAATAGGGTTTCCCCCCGCCCCCATTTGGAATTGTTTCTGAATTGTTCGTGCTTTGCTAGAGCAGGGCTGCAACACGTCGATCGCGGAAGGTTTTGAGTCGATCTCGGCATTAGGTGACGAACTGAACGCCGCCGGGACGCTGAGACCAGCACGTCCTCCTCTGACTGGCTTAAAACGTTCCTAACTTTATTAAAGAAGAACAAAAATAAATAAATAAATAAAAATATAAAAATCAACAAAACATGTTCAAATTAATGATCCAAAAAAATAATAACCCCTTATTGTTTCAAGAAGGTGCTTCGCAATTCTGCGCGTTTCGGTTCCATTACCAAAATAACTAGCAGAGAAGGAGTTTAAAATTAATTAATCTACCACATCTGTCTTAGGGAAGCGCTTATTAATAATCGCAAAATAAATATCAACTAACAATGTCATGTTTTTAGCATAATCGCTGCTCGGCTTGCGGAGCGCAGGCGGTTGCCACGGCAACGGGTGGCATGACAGAGTGATATATATATATATATATATATATATATATATATATATATATATATATATAGATAGATAGATAGATAGATAGATAGATAGATAGATAGATAGATAGATAGATAGATAGATAGATAGATAGAGAGAGAGAGTTGATCACCTGTTCGGGTTGTTTTGCCTTTGTTTACCTTTTCATTAAGTATTTAACAAACAAATGGCTTCTACCGCCATAATTATTCATCCATCATCCATCCATTTTCTTTACACCCTTGTCCCTCAGTGGGGTTGTGAGGGTACGCCATAATTATGTGAAATTAAATTAATTGTCTCAAATTTAAAAAAAAAAATAGTTTGTGCTCTCTGACATCTTGCTTTGAGCTCAGAGTCTGAGAGGCTTTTCCTCTATCAAACTTATTATTTTTTGCCTCTTATTTAGTGGAAATATTAATGTTGATGAGACTTAATGAAAACCTTTTTCAACCTTTATAGCTCCACTGTTGAAAATGAGGAACTAACATTCACAAATGACATTGAAATAAA
>NW_015112950.1:20416-21896 GCF_001443285.1 Poecilia latipinna | reverse complement strand
AATCCAGTCCAACATCTGGTTTGAGGTGATTTCTCTGGAAGCTGTTGGAGGAACAATATCCCAACTTCAGAAGATGAGCTTTTAACTTAAGAGAGCTCTGAAACTGGGATGCGCTCCATGCCATGATGTTCAGGATTTAGGTCTCATGGCATCTCGCGGTGTCAACATTGCAGCCAGGGAAATATGGCTGCAATGTATTTCATGCAATGTAACATGCAATTTGAATGGGTCATTTTGTATTGATGTTTGAGTAAATAGGACTCTCATCATTATGTCAACATGTATTTTATTTTTATGACGCTTGATTCTAGTTATAAAATCAACATTTGTTTATCTTTTTGTTCCTTTCTTTCTCAAGAATCTCCCACCTGTCTTTGGAAATCTTATCACAAATATAAATCTTTTCAACTGATCAAATGTACTACATTATTGTACAGCAAAATATACATGTCTGGCACTTTGGATGTTAAACCCTAGCACATACAGGAACTAAGCAGACAGTAAGGTAATGTTCATGTTTATTTGAATAACCAGAAGAAACCAATGTTTGTATACAAAAATAACTATGTAGCATAGTGGCTGAATTTCCCTTGTAAAATCTAGCCTCAGGCAAGTACATGTTGTAGGCACATGCCACACAACACAACCTAACTTGCATACATTTTCCTATTTCAATATCTTGACCTGAAATCTCAGTTTACCAACATATTTTTTTGTTTGACGGGAATAGTTCAAAGTAAATGCTGTTTCTGAGGAAGCAGCAGACAGAAGTAATGAGCAAAAACCAGTTCAAAATATTTTATTTTGTTTTACTTTAAATTTCTTTGTCAGACATTCTGACACTTTGAATGGGTGCATGCCTGACAGAGTTTACCACTGTTAAAGACAGCTTCTGCTTTAGTTAAAGAACTGAGGAAAACCAATAATATTTGGAGAGATGAATGGATCAAGATACTTTTTTACATTTATTTTTGAAGTGTTAAGGACCAGTTGTGTATATGCCATAGAATGTTTGTTGCTAAAATGTTAATGTGGGGATGTTTGGAGCCATGAAAATAATGCTGAAATAGAAAGGTGAAGAAATATAAACTGTTTAAAGTAGTTTGGGAATTTTAACAAAAATATTTACAGATTATTAAGGGACTTAAAAATGCATATCTGGTTTGCATAAAATAATAAAATATATGAACCACTGAAAGTATGTTTCAAAAATATTTATTTTGAGAATGATTAAACTAAGGTGTACAAAATATACACAAAACATATTTTCAAAATACCACCTAAAGTACAAATTCAAAACGTTTTGTTAACGAGTATATTTGTAATCAACTAATTAGTTTATTCATACTTAACAAATTTCATTATTAATTTACAAACACATTATAATACAACACTTACTATACAAGAGTGAAAAGGAAGATAGAAGAAGAAAAACATTGTGTAAGCCAACCCCTTTCTCAGTCATTTTTTGTCCATATAC
>NW_015112950.1:12674-17019 GCF_001443285.1 Poecilia latipinna | reverse complement strand
TTCAACAGTATTTCAAACATACATTTTTACAAATACATGCAAAGTGTTTGTTTTTTAATATCCAAAGTATAATTATGTAATATATTAAATTGAAATGTAAAGTATTTTAGAAAAACTTGATTTTTAAAAGTCTACCAAAATACATTTTGAAACAAAGTAATGAAAGCGTGTTTTTAAAATGTATTAGTTTACATTTCTAGTATAATTCTAGTAAGTACATCACATCCACTTGCTAACATTTAAAAAATGTATTTAAGAAAAACACCATCCTATTTAAAATATACTTATGTAGATTGTTTTTTTCACAAGTGTGGGTTTTATGAAAGAAAATCTTTGAACTCGCCACCAAACGTACACTTCAGTTAAGTATGCAACTTGCTGTCGTGCGTTTTTTTATCACTTCCCATTTGAATCGTCATAGAAAACCATGCCTTTGTGATGTTACACAACAAACACACTCAATAACATCAAACCAGAAAGAAATAAAACTTTATATCTGAGTAAAAGTAACATCTTAAAATCTTTCTGTCCTTCTCAAGGTCCAGAGATTGCAATGACATGAACTGTTTGGTTTCTGTAATCCTGGTGCGATGAGTCTTCTTTCTGGCAAGCAGAGCAAACTTTTTTAGAAGCAAATGCATAGAGGAGGGGATTGATGGAACTATTTATAAATAACACAGATGCCACAAAGTGCCTTGCATCTCTGCAAACATGTATCAGATTCTCATTTTTCAGAGATACAGCAATCACAGTCAGCACATTTATAATATGATATGGAAGCCACAAGATAAAAAACGTCACAGTGACACATGTTACCAGCCTGGTTGTTTGCGAATTGTTAAAAAAGACTGCCTGGTTAAGTTTCCAGAGAAGGCGAATGTAAATAAGTACCACTAATGACACAGAAGCAAATCCAACAAGAACCTTTGTCAAACCGATAGCCATCTGCTGTGCTTCAGATGGATAAGTGATGCATTCTGTCCATGGCATATCTGTGTTCAGCTGGTGAACCACCAAAGCAGGAGTGGACAGGATCACAGCAGCCAACCAGAGCAGAACCAGCAACACTTTATCTAGTAACTGATGGCATCTTCTCTGGAGCACAATGACAAAATATCGCTGGATGCTCAACACAGTCACAGTCAGCAGGCTGGCAGAAATGGTGCAGTATTGAAAATACACCAGTAGCTTACAGGCCGTCGGGCTAAAAGTCCAACCAAAAAAAGAAGTGTAAATCCAAAATGGAATGGTCAGCAGACAGAGCAGGTCAGACACAGTCAGATTCAGCATTAAACTCCGGGTCAGATGGGACAGATTATTCCAGTTTGGCTTGAGAATGATCACAGCAATGTTTCTAGGAACTCCCACAAGAAGGCAGAGGGAAAAAATGACCAAACGGAACAAAACACTGGTGGTCAAAGGAGGATATATTGGAGAAGAGACATTAGAGGTGACCACAGTTGAATTAAGTTGGTCCATGCTGCGTCTTGTTGATAAAATTGGGTCCTTAGCAAATGATACAACTAACTGTGCAGGTTGAGAAGTAATGCTTGGAGTCTAAGAGGATCTGACATGTGGTGGTTATGCAAATGAGATGTAGTCTGATGTATATCTGTTCTATTGTTGGCTACATCACTCTAAATGGTTTCACTGTGAAGTCAGAAATTTGTCCGTGACAGTGTTCAGCATCCTCTTACCATCACAGCCTGTGGTAGTAATTGTATTATTAGGTACAAATGACACTACGCATAAGCTAAGTTGTTTTATTTTGACACAAGGAAGAAGTGTCTTTAAAACATGTCCTAGATCAACAGCTGTGTCTCTATTTAACTCAGATGCGATCAATAAACTCATCAAAAGCTTACACAGACATGACAGCAAATATCCCAAATTGTCTAAAGGCAAAGTAAAGTGGATTTAAACTTTTGACTCTGAAAAAAGTAGTAAATACTTTACTACAAAAATGTTAGCTCAATCACAAATTACAAAAGGTTATTTTAATCTCGCAAATGAGTTTCATCCAAGAGACTACTTCATTTTATTGGATTTGACTGTAGATTAAAGATCAACTTGAGTTGTGAAAAAATTAAAGCAAAGATGATGGGAATATGTGGTTAGTGATAAAGAAACCAAGCAAATAATTGTAGTCATCTGTAAGACAAATTGTATTAGAAGCAGATTTTGCAATGAAAAATATGAAATCAATTAAAAGAACCACCCCTATTTGTTCTTTGTGAAAGCAGGACGTCTTTAGCTGTCATCATCGAGGTTTTGCTGTTGTTCCGTGTCTTGACAAATTCCTTGGTTTGGTGCATTTTGGTTGCAGATGGGGCACATTTTAGGAGAAGAAAAGGCATACAGGAGTGGATTCAGACAGCTGTGTAGAAATATAAGTGACACAACAAGTTCCCGTTGATCCATGCAAAAGTTTAACAAGTCCACATGTTTCAGACATATAGCTGCCACACGTAGCAGGTTGATCGTATGATATGGAATCCACACGACAAATAAGCTCACGATGATCCTGGTCACCAGTCGGGTTGTCTGGGGGTGGTTGAAAAGAGCTGTCTGGTTAACCTTCCTGTGCAAGCGAATATATGTACAACCCACTAAAGAAAAACAAACAAATCCAAACAGGCTCTCCAGTAGCATCAAAACCACCCACTGTGTCTCAGAGGTGAACTGAGATCGGCATTGTGCTGACTGCTGATATGTTTTCAGCTGTCGGACCACCAAAGCAGGAATGGAAAGGATGACAGCAACCAGCCAGAGAAGAAGCAGCAGCAGCACTCTTTTCCGCACCTGATTGTACCTCTGTCGGCGCACCACAGCCAGGTATCGGTGGACGCTTAATGCAGTTACAGTCAGCAGGCTGCCATGAAAGCTGCAGTACACAAGATAAGCTAGAAGCTTACAGGCCGCTAGCTGGAATATCCATCCATAGAGGATACTGTATGCCCAAATTGGAAGAGTCACCAGACACAGCAGGTCAGACACAGCCAGGTTTAGCATCAAAGTCCGGCTCAGACTGGACAGATTCTGCCAGTTAGGCTTGAGAAGAATCACTGCGATGTTTCCAGAAACTCCCAGTAGAAAGCAAAAGATGTACACCACCGCAGGAACCAGACCGCCTGCTTTCCAGGAGGGGAATGTTGGAAGTTCTGTAGGAGAAAAGTTAGTGCTAACCACAGTTGCATTGAGTTGCTCCATGGTTGTAAGCTGTGCTCTCAGAAACTGATGGTTTATAAATATGCTGTCAATGGAAAAAAAGTGGGTGGTCAATTCGGAAGTTAGAAACAAACCATAAATGGAAGAAAACACAAACAAGCTACATCATTGCTTGTTTGTGGTTTCTGCATTCACACATCTGAAGTTATTTCAATGAAGTCATTTACCGGTATTATAGTTAGTGTGTAGGTGTGTGTGTGGCCTTGTATTTGATACAACCATTTTGATCATTTTCCTAATAAATATTAAATGGAGACTAATTGCTATAGGGCCAAAAGCCACATAAGAATAAGTGTTTTTTTAGGAAAAGCCCTTAGGTTTAGGACTAAAATGTGAATTGTATTTAGGTCAGCCTTAGGGTTAGGTATGTACTGGTAATAGGTGGGGTTAGAGTAAGTGTCTTGTCTTAATGCAACAGTGAAATATGTGAGACTTATTTAAGTAATTAATTTTATATAAAACGGCATTAGTTCAATCTACGGGTAAAAATATTTTTTGATTTTTTGCTTTATTTTTTAAACCAAAAAAAAGAAAAGATTGTTTTCTTTGGGGGATTTTGTATCATGTCTTTCTGAACTTTTAGATTATCTGTGCCTTGATTAATATATATTTTTCTTTTTGGAAAATGACATTATCATTTTGTAAAACAACAACAACAACAACAACAACAACAAACAAACAAGAAGTGACTTACAACAAAAGGTATTTGGATGTGTTGTCTTTTATTGCATCTAATTCGGACTCACATGCAGGCGGGGAGAGTGGACCATACCATTCATTATAACAAAAACCAAAAGGAATGGGCAAACAGCCTTCATATACCAAACAAATGTTACTTATCCACAACCTTTTTAATGTGTCATATTCGTCTTTTATTTTTCTTTCAACAGTTAATACCACTTAATGCCACAATGGATTAAAATACAGTCACCTTTTTAAAATAAGTAACAGAGAAACATCCAGTGAACACTTGCGTGTTTTACAGTAAGCCTGTAAGACCCAGAGGCTGCACATGAGCAAATGTACCGACTGCTGCTGCTTCAGAAATGACCCAAAGAGAGCTAAAACCCCATTGCACAAACGGTGTCCTTCACTGTAACTTCTACTTGTGTTAAGA
>NW_015112950.1:7457-9944 GCF_001443285.1 Poecilia latipinna | reverse complement strand
ATTGTTTTCTTTGGGGGATTTTGTATCATGTCTTTCTGAACTTTTAGATTATCTGTGCCTTGATTAATATATATTTTTCTTTTTGGAAAATGACATTATCATTTTGTAAAACAACAACAACAACAACAACAACAACAAACAAACAAGAAGTGACTTACAACAAAAGGTATTTGGATGTGTTACTTGTCTTTTATTGCATCTAACTCGGACTCACATGCAGGCGGGGAGAGTGGACCATACCATTCATTATAACAAAAACCAAAAGGAATGGGCAAACAGCCTTCATATACCAAACAAATGTTACTAATCCACATGGAGGTGTCAACGTCACCTGCTTGAGGGGTCACAGTGGGCTTCATTATGTCGCCTAGCCCATCAAATACTACAGCAGGGAGGGGGCAGAAGAAAGGAAGGGGCAAGATGGGAGATGAAGGCAGACATTAGCATCCTGTGTGAGCTATCCTCACACTACACTGACACTGTTGAGGATGTCTTCTTATTAAAAAGGAGTTTTAATTTCCACACATGCTAGGCATGAGATATTGCTGCAAGGTTCTGAACTTGATGCTTTTAGTTGGATTTATGTAGATAGCAAACCTTTTACCTATCTGTATCCTACAAGAGAACTTCTACTGTTTTATAAGAAGCATTTAATTTGAATTGGGACAATAAATAAACCAAATCAATATGAATGTATGCATTGTTAATTATTTATCTGAAAGGAAGAAAAATTTCAACATAAGATTTATTTAAAATTTTCACCATGTTTTCTAGACAGAATTTTGAAAAAGTCATGAAAGAAAACAAGCAGTAAATATAGATACAGGTGAAATTCAAATACCAGTCTAAACAGTGTGAGCATAGAAAAAAGTGGCGTATAAGGAAAACAAATTAAAATACTTGCAAAGGTCAATGGGTAAAAACGTCATTGGTAAACCAAATGTAGTGATACAGTTATATAAAGTGTAATTTGATAAGTTTTACATAAACAAAGGGACAAAATCAACTTCCTGGTTCATGCAATTGCAGAAAAAATGAAATAGAAATAGTAGAAGATGTGACATCAGTTTAAATGAAAAGAAACAAACTTATTTCAGGTTGTTTTTTTTTTTTTGTTTTTTTTGGAAAAAGTGACATTTGTCACTATCGTCATCAAAGTTCTGCAATTGTAGCAATGTCAGGTGCCCTCATCCGTATTGGGTGAGTTCTTTGTGCAACAAGGACAGAATTTAGTAGAAATAAAAGCATACAAGAGTGGATTTACGGTACTACTGGCCATTGTAAATGACTTGACTACACTCCAACTGTCTACACAAAACTTCAGGAGCTCCTTGTTTTTAAGAATTATCCCTAACACAGCCAGCATATTGACCACATGAAGTGGAAAAAACATAATAAAATTGCTTAAAATAATGCTAATAAGCAGCCTGCTTGTCTGTGGATTGTTAAAAAAGGCTGAACTCCTAACCTTTTTGTTGAGAGATATGTATGATAATGTGACAAGTGAAGATGAAGCAAGTCCAAACAAGATCTCTGTGCACAGCACAGCAAGCCACTGTGCCTCAGAAGAATATCGGGGTATGCAGCGGATCCATTGTCCTTCTTTCGTTAGTTCTTCAGTCACCAAAACATAGATGCACAAAGTAAAAGCTGACAGCCAAAGCAGAAACACCAGCACACCTTTTTGTATATCGCACTTCCATTCACGCACAACAACAATGTAGCGCTGGATGCTCAACGCAGTCACAGTCATTTGGCTAACATAAACTGTAAAGTACACAATGTATGATAGAACTTTGCAGGCTACAAGGCCGAATGTCCATCCAAGGAGTAAGTTGTAAATCCACAGTGGAAGGGTAAGCAGACACATTAGATCAGAAATGGTCAGATTCATCATTAAACTCTGGGTCGTTCTGGACAGATGCTCCCAGTTAGGCTTGAATATAATCACAGCAATGTTTCCAGGAACTCCAAGTAGATAGCAGAAAGTTAATACCACTGCAGGGAACAGACCGCGTTGATTCCAAGAGTGCTGAGGTAATCCAGCGGAAGAGCTGTTAGAACTGAATCCTGTGAAGTTTGATTCATCCATCTTGAGTTGTGCTGGGAACGATGTGCTGTGAGCCACAGCTTCTTCTCCCAGTGTCCTGAAGTCACAGTAACAAAGAGGGAACTCAAAGAGGAACTCCTGTGCTGATGCAGATTAAAGCTGTGTCCGAATTCAGGGTCTGCATCCTTCGAAGGACCCCGAATAAATAATGACCGGAAGAGAAACGCTGTGGATTCGGACAGGTCTAGCCTTCACCACCCTGACCTCAGCGTAACTCATGTTGCCTAGCAACCATGACAACGTGAAGCAGAGAGTGCAGAAAGAAACACACTTAAATTCTCGCCTAAAAACGTTGTACCAAATCACATTGTGTCATTTAAAGTGTAATATAGCAAAATAATCATGGGATGTGGTGGGCCGTGAAGGATACACCGGAC
>NW_015112950.1:1719-3038 GCF_001443285.1 Poecilia latipinna | reverse complement strand
TAATTATGTTACATTAAATGTAACATAATTAGTGATTGACAAAACACAAATGGCGCCCTCTCTACTGGTTAACCTATCACTCTGTGTGATGCAACAAAGATTCAAGTTACCCTTTGAACAAACCTCCAACACCTCTCAGAAGAGAACGGGATTTGTTGACTTACCACAGCAGAGCGCTGATCAGACTGCGTGGAATTCTGGGTTTCTCACCGAATTTATATGCAACCAGTAGGGGGCGCCAAAAACCACCAATTACAGGACAATTATGAAACATATTTCATTTGTATATCTACCGACCCCACACCCGTGAAACTTGTATCATGCCACAGTCCTCCACGTTTGCCTCAGTCCTCGCACGCACAAGGGTAAATAAATAGGGTTTCCCCCCGCCCCCATTTGGAATTGTTTCTGAATTGTTCGTGCTTTGCTAGAGCAGGGCTGCAACACGTCGATCGCGGAAGGTTTTGAGTCGATCTCGGCATTAGGTGACGAACTGAACGCCGCCGGGACGCTGAGACCAGCACGTCCTCCTCTGACTGGCTTAAAATATTCGTAACTTTATTAAAGAAGAAGAAGAAGAAGAAGAAGAAGAAGAAGAAGACCAACAACAACAACAACAACAACAACAACAAATCAACAAAACATGTTCAAATTATTGATCCAACAAAAATAATAATCCCTTATTGTTTCAACAAGGTTCGCAATTCTGCGCGTTTCGGTTCCTTTACCAGAATAACTAGCAGAGCAGGAGTTTAAAATTAATTAATCTACCACATCTGTCTCACAGCCGCTGTCGTCTCTGAACATGCAATAAGCGACAGGACTAATTATCTCGTTCGTCTCTGTGAGTATACGTCATTCACAACAAACATCAAACATGGTAAATATGTTTCATTAAGTATTTATCAAATGTGGTGGGATGGTGTTCCACCCTCCCCCGCTCTGTGCGCCGGGTGCAAAGCTGTAGCGCTTTGGACGCTCTGCTGTCTTGTCTCGTCTTCCCGTTGTTTGTTTGGGCCGCTCTTGACTAAACCTGTTGCGGATTGGACGGGTTGTGTGGGCGGGGCTTTACTCCTCTGGCCCCCTCGAAGGGCATTTGGAAGCGGATGACAACGATTTGTTCCATTGTTTTCTTTTAGTTTTGTTTTGTGATTGAAGTTACTCATTTGTTTTTGTTTGATTTACTAATTTCTTTTGCATTGCATGTTTTATTTTATTATTTGGAATAATTGAACTTGTCTGCCTTTACCTTTTGTGTTCCTTTTGTTCCAGGGACCGAGTAGTGGGCCTGAAGCCTCATTTTTAAAGAGAGAAATGTT
>NW_015112950.1:0-1290 GCF_001443285.1 Poecilia latipinna | reverse complement strand
TGTATATATATATATATATACAAATTTTATACAAACCAGATTTCAAAAAACTTGTGACACTAAACAATTTGAATAAAAACTGAATGCAATGATGTAGAGGTGCCAACATATAATTTGGAAGCGGATGGCAACAATTTGTTTTCTTTTAGTTTTGTTTTGTGTTTGAAGTTACTAATTTGTTTTTTTTTACTAATTTCTTTTGCATTGCATGTTTTATTTTATTTCTTTTGGAATAATTGAACTTGTCTGTCCTGTTTCCTTTTGTGTTTTGTTCCAGGGACCGAGTAGTGGGCCTGAAGCCTCGTTTTTAAAGATAAATGTTTTACAGAAATTGTTTAATAAAATATTGTGCACTGTTAAGTCTGTGTTCGGGTGCATCCTATAACTTTAAAAAAAATCTCCATCTGCTGGTCACACTTGGCGTTGTCGGCAGGATGCACCATTGAATACAGATTTTTTTTTTTTTTTTGTGCGCGTGTGTTTTTGGTCTTGACTACTTTCTTTTTATTTTATGGTGTAAGACAAGACAGCAGTAGCTATCTAAAGGAAAACTGACCTGTGGACTCCAGATTTATTTCTGTTTTCTTTTGGTGGTCTTCGCCTGCAGGTATGGAGGTGACGCAGCGGCCGGTGGATGGAGTGGATCAGCAGGATGTGACGGCTGGGGGTTTGCCGGGCACATCTGCTTCCCCGGCTGTGGCTGGTGGTGTCATGCCTGCTGCCGCTGTAGCTGCTGGGCAGTTGGTGGTTGTGCCCAGGGACTGGCGTCCCATGTTCGCTGGTAGGACTGGCATTGGGATCAGTGAGTGGATTGAGGAGGCCCAATCGTGCATTTGGGCCCGCCATTTATCAGTGACAGACGAGGCTTTCTTTCTCTTTGATCATTTAGAAAGGGAAGTCAGGGAGGAGATAAAGTACCGCACCAGTGCAAGGAGGAATGACCCAGCTAATGTTGATCAAGGGAAAACTAGCACCCACTGAGTTGTTGAGTCACAACTCAGGTGGGGGAATAGCAGGCTCGCAACTAGCAGCCGCGTCAGAATTGTTGGCATCTTGTTCAGTTGTTGATGTTATGGGAGGTATCTCTGTGACTTGTTTGGTAGACACGGCGTGGTGTCGACATTCACTGAGAGCTGTTTTCAGGAAGATTTTGCATCATTGGGGCGTGATCGCCCCAATGGTGGGCCAAAATACACGATTGGGCCTCCTCACTATCATTTTGTTTAAAAAAAAAAAAAAAAAAAAAAAAAAAAAGAAAAAAGGGCTTTAAAAAAAAAGGTATTTGGGTGG
>NW_015112949.1:389104-390792 GCF_001443285.1 Poecilia latipinna | reverse complement strand
TGTGGGGCCATCGTGGAACCCCCGGACAAACCCATATGGGACCCATATATCAGTCCTCCTTACCCCCCACATGGGGCCCAACTAGGCATGCTGGCTGGGAATTACTCCTTTTTGAGCATGTTAAGATTATTGTGGGACATAAAATGTGTCTTTTTTCATTCGTTCATGTGTGTTTATTTTACACTGCTATCATGTTTGAAATAAATAAAATGAATAAATAAAAATGAATTATTTTCTAGGTCACGCCTGTTTGTGGCATAACTTGCTCCTTGCTGACCCCTCTGATCCAAAAACACAACTTCAACCCGACGACCTACATTCCCCACAGGGAACATCAAACTGATTCCCAGCTACTCCACCATAAACGTTTTTTTTTTTTGTTTTGTTTTGTTTTTTCACTCTTCCATCTAAAACATGATCTTGTGACTTATACAGGTGGGTGGGGGGAAACACACACACCCCCACTCAGTAGCGGTTTACCTCCAGGCTGCTCAGATCCTCCTGAGCTGTTGTGCTCCAAACCAACTAAAATGAAGACGCCTTTGAAATCCGGGGCTCCTTTTAACCTCTGCGTGACCTCTGCTAAGTGGTCAGTTGCTTGGTGACCTTGCCCCTGTTTCCTGTACAGCCTCTTTCATCCCACTGTAATAGGACACATGAGATCTGCCCTCTGCACAAGGACAATGTTCATCTTCCAGTTGATCTACTGCCGAGTTACATGTCATTGAGCAAATTTTGCGAAACTCGAAAGCTTTTTAGCAGCTACATGACAAGCCGTTTTTTTTTCCTTTTACATTAAGTTAATATAAGAATAATAATTTGAAGCAAAATTAACAAGGTTGACTTCCAAATAACTGACTGAACTTGTTGTAGTATGACTTTCTCTATAGGGAAGCAATTAAAAAGTTAACGAGCTCATGATGAGTCAGCTTACAGACTCTTTAAGCTGCTCACCAGGGGATGAGACAACATTATTATTCATCTTAGCAGAGTTTAAAATGGAATAATAACAAAAAGATTTAGATTTCTGCAATAAGAGACATTAAAGCACTTTAAACAATTAGGTTATCATTAATGGTATAAATTCTGTTGTAAAATGAGGCAGAGTTAAAGCTTCGTAAAAACAGTTTCCAGGGTGAAATGGAATAGTTCACCAACTAAACATTATGAGTTAAATTCACAACCCTAATATGGCATAGGTTTTTTTTTTCTAATAACAGTAATGGCTTCGTGTGCCAGTTTGTACATTGCTTAAGTAATTACATAGGATGTGCAAATGTGATGGATTGAAATTTGGTTATTTCAGAGGCTGACTAGTCTGATTTCGCTCAAGCAGTGGTCAGATTCAACCAGCAGGGGGAGTCTAGCGCTTGCGCTAGCTATAGTGAAGATCACCGGAACTAAGCACCGTCTCCGGCTCTTTTATTAAAATACTTCCCTTCTTCAGGTATGAGTACATATAAACACACCTGTAGGTTGTAAATGAGTTTATTAAGTTTCAGAAAGCTGTGAGTTTTTTGTTTTTTTTTTGACGCTCCGAATGTTAACAAATTCCGTTGTTAGCTCCGTTGTTAGCTCCGTTGTTAGCGCCGTTGCTAACGTACTACTGTTTCAACGTTGATATCATTGTGTATGTTTGTAAGCTAACTCAGATAATAATAATCGCTGGAGCTGAAGCACCGTGTCCG
>NW_015112949.1:377699-386118 GCF_001443285.1 Poecilia latipinna | reverse complement strand
GAGTTTATTAAGTTTCAGAAAGCTGTGAGTTTTTTGTTTTTTTTTTGACGCTCCGAATGTTAACAAATTCCGTTGTTAGCTCCGTTGTTAGCGCCGTTGCTAACGTACTACTGTTTCAACGTTGATATCATTGTGTATGTTTGTAAGCTAACTCAGATAATAATAATCGCTGGAGCTGAAGCACCGTGTCCGGCTCTTTCTTTAAAATACTTCCCTTCTTCGGGGCATTTGCACAACCTGGGATTTCCAAGCTTATTCAAATCAGTTCAATTCTCTCCTGTCCTCTTTGCCCAAATACTACAATTTAGCCGTGTGCTTAGAAAACTGTTCAAATTAACAAATGTTTGACTGTCATGAAAAGAAATTACTATAATTACGACTGCAAATTTGAACTTTATAACGCTTCTGCCAATTTCAATGGACATTATCGATTTGCATCTTTATAAAAATCCTGATGGAGTCTCGTCAGGTGACGAAAAACAATTTGACAATTTGATAAAACATCTGGGCTACGAATTATGAGATTCTTCTGCTTTTGCTTATTTGTCCCACCTACATGCCGTGATTTTAATTAATTAATTTATTTTTTTAAATTTCAAGCAAAGATAACTTAAGTAAACACAAAAGGCAGTTTGCAAAGAAGCATTTAATTTGTAAAAGGAAACTGGCTACCCAAACCAACCTGGTCGCATTTGAAGACATAATTGTCCAATAAATCATGAAATTAAGTATTCCTGTCCTCATGGCTGAATAAGCTGAATTCAATTTCAACTGCCACTGTTTATTTCAAGACTGGTATTATTCTTAAATCACATTAATATGACCCGTTTGACAACAAGAAGAGGTCTCAGAAAGCAGCACATCATGTCCTGACCTAAAATGTCACTGTTCAGGATTCAGTATGAGAAAGAGACTGAGTAAAGATGGCTTCCACGAGTGAGTTCGTAGAATCTGGAGGACTTGCCATTATTGATGAAGCCATGAATCCTTCTCTCTAGGAGAAAAAAATCCCAAAAGAGAATGTTGGTGACCTTAAGCTCATAGTACACGCTTGAGCTTAAGGTCACACACAAAAAAAAACAGAAGAAACCTGTGTTTAATTTCAGATGGCTGGAGAGACAAGTTGGAAGTGACTGAATACTGTTGTTTCTTTCCCTTGCTTGTCTCCGCTGTGCCGTACCTGCAGCGGACACACGCACAGAGCAACAATAAAATCAAACAAAAAGAACTGCATAATATATCAATTTTATATTTCTGCGGTTTAATAAAAAAGAAGGCTTTTTATTTCTAAATTTATCCATCCATCCATCATGGTGAAAAGCCTTCAGTTTTTTTTTTTTTTTCTCCTCGGTCATATATATTTTTTTATTGATTCAACCAGCACTGCTCTCAGACCAAATGGGATATCTGATTTCCGTCTTGAGTGGTCTCTGTTTTTTTTTTTTTTTGTCCAGTTCTCCTTCCTGCTAAACCAGAGGAACACAGAGACTCCAGTGGCCAGCATCATTAGATCACGGTTTTGTCTGCACGGACTTTATTAAAGTTTATTATCTATATTCTATGTCTCTAATGAGTCAGTCATCCTTGGAACTGAGATTTTTTATCTATCTGTCCCATTCATTTTCTGGTGGCCAAAAGAGCTCAGAAGTAGGTGTGTACATTCAAAACAAAAGAAAAAAATACTACTACTACAAAAAAAGAAATATATACACCATCCTGCAACCTTTAAATGTAAACAGGTGTAGCAAGAATGTTCATGCCCTTTGAACCTTCTCATGTTTTGTCATATTAACCTCTATGTATTTTATTTGGATTTTAGATGCAAATAATAAGGTGAAGGGAAAATGATCCAAGATTTTCATTTTTCTTTTCTTTTTTCTTCTTCTTGTTTTTAACAAATGAAAATCTGAAAATTTCTTGCTTAAAATCTACCTGTACGTGTTGCGCAAGGTGGACCTGAAGTATCGGTTCAGAGTTCGGAATGGACACCTTATATTTTCCTGATTTCTAGCATAAAGAGATGGTTTTAAAACGTTGTAAATTATACACCACCTTGTGCTGCCTCAACTATATCCCCAAAATAAAAACACACTGAAAGTTGTGGCTGTGACTGGACAAAAAGGTTAGCCGACGCAGCCGCTTTCTTCAAATCTACTGTTAAAGAGCAGCAGCGGTGGACAAACACACAAATCATTTGACGGCCCTAAAAGCACAGAGATTTCCCTTGGGAGCCCCCGGAGAACAAACGGAATATAATCGAGAGCAATTATCGGACTCGAGGGTCATCAAAGAATCAATTGATAAGATGACTGATGGCTCGGCCG
Organism: Poecilia latipinna; assembly: GCF_001443285.1. Taxonomy (NCBI): domain Eukaryota; kingdom Metazoa; phylum Chordata; class Actinopteri; order Cyprinodontiformes; family Poeciliidae; genus Poecilia; species Poecilia latipinna. Next base: position 383,794 of record NW_015112949.1, on the reverse strand, counting down.
TCGGCTTGATTTTGCTGCCCTCAAGCGGCCAAATAGTTGAAAGAGCGTTAGATTTATCTCTAGAAATGATTATAATTATGAATATAGCTACAGTTGATGCAGCAGAGCTTTAATATTTTCAAATAATAGCAATACGAATATACTGCAGTTTGAGGATGATAATAATAATAATAATAATAATAATAATACTGAGCAGGTTGACATATGACGATCCAAAGCAACCAAATATAAATAAGAACAGATGATTGAAAAAAAAACTTAAATATGGTAAAAGCAGCAGCGCCTATGGCGTTATGCGTCTCGCCTCGTCATCACGAAGCCCACAGTAAGCCGTGAGGCTGAGATATTACACGCGTGTGTCCTATAAGCGAAGGGAGTCGATGAGACCGCACTGACGGAAGGGGGAGAGGTGGGCTCTTCAGAACGACGAGCCGTGGAGATCTGCGCCGGTGCGGGCATCGACGGACTTCACATCACTTGCCTGCCTGATTCCCCCCGAAACGTTTGATCGCGCCTCCCCTGTCTCTCCCCCCTCTCTCTCTCTCTCTCTCTCTCTCGTTCTCTCTCTCTCTCGTTTTCTCTCTCTCACACACACACCATGAGGTCCAAGCGGAGGATGCCCGCTCTGTTTGTTATTCCAGCCGAGAGAGAACATCACGCAAGCGCGTAAAAGAAGAAGAAGAAGAAGAAGATCGGACACCTCTTGGAGCGCTCTTTCATATTTCAGGACGAAACCCTCCGCTGTTTCTTTTATTTTTCTCTCTCATTCTGTCTCTCTCCAAGGGCCGCAGCGACTGCGCGCATCCCACCTTGGATTATAATCAGCGTGGACATATGGGGGAAAAGAGGACACATCAGTGCGTTCACTTTTGAAGCAACGCACAGGGTCTTGACGCTACTGCGTTACTCATCTGTTTCCCTGCGAGTCTCTTTTTTTTTCCACCCCCCCCCCCCCCCAACCCCCCCGCTCTTTCTTCCTCCCCCCACCCCCCCCCCCCCCTGTCCAGATCCCCGTTGAAATTGGGTTCTCTGCAGCATTTTTTTTTAGTCTCAGAAAAGTCAAATATCGGTGGTTAAATAGGGGGGTGGGGGAAAAAAAAAAAAACAGACCGAGGTGTGTGTATAGTCTGAGAGGACCGACAGGAGCAAGAGGAGGTGGTGGAGGAGGAGGAGGAGGAGGACGGAGGGGGTGCAGAATGAGGTGTGTTTTCTCTCTTTTTTGGGAAAAGCCGGAGAAAGACGGGAGAAGGTGTATAAGCCAGCTGCTCTCTTGAGAAATAACGGCGATCTGAGGAGGAAATGGCCTAGCTAAAGCAACAAAAATAATAAAGAGCAGAAGAATCGTGCTGTGGATGGACGGGCCAGCGTCATCGACATCATCCTAAATCCCCGGCGCTCGCATCGCCTCTTTAAGGTAATGTTGACCAGCGCATCCTAAACCCTCTCCCCCTCTCCTAGATCTTCCTCCTTCCCCTTCTGTCTGTCATCGTCCTAATATGTGCGCAATATTGGTGACTTTGCACATTGCGCACCTTACTCATCTTGACGCACTGAGAGAATGAGGTTTCAGTGGAAGTGGTTGCTATAGCACACATTTTCTTCCTTACAGGAGTGTAAAGGAGAGGCTTGGTGGTGGTGGTGGTGGAGGGGCGCCTTGGATTGGCCTTGCCTGTTGATAAGTTGTCACATCCCAACATGATCAGCTTACTTTGTATAAGCAGCGTGCGGCCGCCAACAAGAAGACATCAGAGTGATTTAATTGGAATCAGCTCATCATCAGTCAGACCGGTTGCTCTTCTCAGCAGGACCCTCATTTCCCTCAGATGTGAGGGTATAGATCATTCTGATAGGGATTTTTATTGCGCCGAATGATGACAGCTTAGTTAGACTCGCAATGCTCCTGAGCTGCAACATAACTAATCTTTAGCAGGAGTGTGTGTGTGTGTGTGTGTGTGTGTGTGTTGATTCAGAAGATACACCTCTGAAACCCACAGAAGCGCCCCCCCTCCCCCCTTTTCCTTCCCCTCTACCTCCCCCCAAGACTAGAAGATGCAGATCGGGGTTTGTGAATTAAATGCACACACTCCCATTAATATTCAGCTGTGGTTGGGCAGCGCTCGGTTAATGGCAGACAACAGGACCTCTGTTCTGACAGGTCACGGATGAGAAATGGTGTCGTTAGATTTCTGTGGAAGGGCACTTTTTTTTTTTTGTTAATTATTATTATCGTTATCGTGATTATTTTTAATAGCTTCACTAAAAAGTAGCAGTAAAAAGTGGATTTTCTTTTCTCTCTTTTTTTTTTTTTTTTGTAGGACTGGGCAGAAGCTGAATAAGGCTGAGGTCTGGAATACAAACAAACAATACATTCCTGAATGATTGCTTTTCCTTTTCCGAAAAAATGTGGTGCCTTTAGCTTTACATGGAAGTGACATTTAAAATCCATAAAAAAAAAAAGAAAGTTATAATAAAGTATCTTTGTAGACTTTGTGGAGGATTTCTCCTGGCGCTCTCGGTGGAGTGTTGAAAGAGCTGTGATTGCTCTCCGTAGGCCGTCATCATGTCAGCCCAGTGGATGAGCGTTTGGCCTCTTACTCAGTTGCAAAGCGAGGATTGGTTTTTATGTATTAGAAAGAAAGATGAAGTAGAGTGCTAGTTCTTAATTGGGATCCCAACAATTGCCATTAATGTATTTTCATTGGGATTTTTTCTTTCTTTTTTTTTTGTGGTAGAGTGACACATATTTTCAGAAAAATCATAAATATATTTTAGATTTTCTTTTATGGAAATGCAACAAGGGTGGCATGTGTTGGGATTCAGCCCTTTCTACTCAATTCAATTCAGCTTATACGTTGCCAATTCATAGCAAATGTCTTGAGGCACTTTACAAAAAAAAAAATACTATTTCAATTCATGTGTATATTCTAAGTATCCCTGGATATGCAGCATTCTTTTCTTTAGCATTAGCATTTAGCGACCGTAGACAATGGCTTGCATTGTATACAAAGTAGTTGACTTTATAGCAATCTTTCATACAAAGCATGCATGCAGCGATAGTGGAGAGGAAAAACTACTGCACCTAATTGCCACCTAATTGATAAAAATGATACTTTTTGTGTGTAATTTCATATAATTATAAATCAAGGCCATGCAGAAGAACATTAGTGAACAAATAGGATCATGAAAACCCAAGGAGCTCAGCAGATCAGGGATCAGGTTGTAGGGAAGTTTTAAATAGGGCTATAAAGCCATTTCTAGAGCTGTGGATGTTTCAGGAAAGTACTGTTCAATAAATAATCCAAAAACCAGAAAAAAAAAAAAAAAAACCTGCCAAGCCATGGCCATCCATCTGATGTCCCGATAAAACTAGTATTAACCGTTGACTTCATAAATCTGATCTTTATGGAGATGAGGAAAGAATAAAACCATAAAAAGTCAAGTCCGTGGTTTGCAATAAGCAGCGTAGCAGACAGGACGTTGTAGAAGAAGGTGCTCCGGTGAGGTCAAGAAACTGTAAGTGTTTTTTCATGTTAAATCCAAAACTAATGTTGCGCATGACCCTGAACACAACATCTCTTCATAGATTCATTCTGGTTGTTGTATTGTAACTTTTGGGATGCTCATGCTTATGGGAAGATAAAAACACAGACGAGTCTCCTTGGAAGAAAACCTGTTGTTTGCAGAGGACTTTGAGAGCTGAGCAGAAAGTTAGATCAGAGCGGTATTCCATTGTAAGAAGGGCCTAATTCAAGTTTTTACCTAAACTCTATGAAGGAACAGGTAGCAAAACACAAAAAGTCAATGTCTGAGATTTTCTCCATCCAATCTGATGGAGTTTTTTTTTTTTTTTAGTTATTTTGCAAAGACGAATAGACAAATATAAGTCTCTAGGTGTTCAGAGATGGTAGAGACATAAAAAAAATCAATGACTTTGAAGGACAGAATACAACTACAGGCCACACTTCTACAGGTTTAGAATTGTAAAGCGACTTCAAAACCATATGGTTTATTACATACAACCTCAACAAAATACTCTGTAGGTTTTTTGGTTTTAGTGTCTCAAAATGCAAACAACTCCAAGGGGCACGACAAACTTGTGCAAAGGGGATGCATATATCTGTGAAAAATAGAGCAATATTTGGAAACCGGTATCATCCACCGTGCCTCAGGGAGCATGTGCAAGCCCGGCATTAGAACATAAAACCCTGTTCCTAGCCATTTTCCACTCACCCAGAAGAGAACATGGTGATCAGCATCGTTCCCAGACCATAGCAAAAAAAAAACCCAGCAGAGCCGTTGTTGTGGTACGCACAGTGTCAGCCGGTTTCCAGAGAGCATACGGAGGTTAAGTGAAGATAGATGGAGAGAAAAAGAAAGAATGACTGTTTAATGGATTGGATGACAACATTAGGGGGAGACTTACAACCCAGAACAAAATGTGTCAACTTAATGAGGTATGTTTGGCTGATATGGCTGTGAGTAAGGTGAAGTGTTCAAAAGGGTAGTTTGCTCGCAAATGCAAAAAGGGAGTTGTTGCTTATTTGTTGTGCTGTTTGTGTAGTTTCTTTTCTTTTAATCGTCAGTTCCTTCGTAATACCTTTAATTTGTAGACAGAAATTCTGTTTACTTTTTATAAATATAAATTGCACCATGCTGTTTCTAAGTTTAGTCGAAAATAAATGTTTTTTTTTGTTTGTTTTTTTTTCACATATACAGTATTTTATGCTTAGCTAAAGACAGGAATATTGAGATAAATAGGTAGGTATAACAGATGTCAGGTTAGCTTCCTGAGCCTGTAGATCTGCACGCTGTAATTGAAAGGCTGCCAGCAGTAAAGCACCACATCCACGAGTTGTAAATCCTAAAAGTTTACGTAACACGTGGTTGTAAATCGAACTGATTGAAAATATATCCGTTGGACACTAAACAAACTGAAAGAAAACATCACACTTTGAGCGAGTGTGTTTGAAAGTCATAAAATGCTTGGATAACTAACAACACCAGGCTCTGCACCTATTCTGCTCAGGGTTGGATTGTTTCTTCGGCAATATTTTTGTAATTTGATTCTCAGGATGTTTTGGATATTTTTCCATAACCCTCTCAAAGTAGTTTGTGAGAATCGTGGCCCAATCCTCCTGACAGAACTGCTGTAACTGCGTCCGGTTTGTAGGCGTCCTTGTTCACATTCAACTTTCCCGATTTGAGATTTGAGGCTTTGTAATGGACAAAACTTTAATTTTGTTGTCCTTAAAGCTGCAGTATGTAACTTTTATAATTTTTTTTTTTACGCATTTATTAAAACTGTCACTATGCTGTGACATCATAATATGAGACAGATAATCATAATGAAAAACATTGAGCTCCTCTGCCGTCTCTTTGTGTTCTTACTGCCCTCTGCAGAAATACACAGCTCCAGGTCAGCAACAACCAATCGTAGCCAGGAGGAGTGTCTTAGTTCTGTCTAGGACATAGTGATAGTTTTAACAAATATGCAAAGCACATATTGGTTTTATAAAAACTACCTACTGCACAGCTTTACGCTTTAAGTTGGCAGTTTATTACTTCATGTTGCTAAGTGCACCAATCCCTCCTTACACACCCCTGAACTCCAGAGCTGTGATCGTGTCCTCAGGCTTGCGAGCTCTGTTCTTTGCTCCAGGTATAATTTTTTATCACAATGCCCAAACATTTGAAGTTTAGTTTTATCAAAACACATAATATGTTTCCAAAACTGTTGGTAATCTGTCTTCTTATCCTCCTTTTAGAGTAATAACTCCTTGTCAGCACGTCTCTCATCTCACAGTGGATTATGGTACACTTTTGCTTTTGCTAGTGTTCTGGGTTTGATTTGGACATTTAGCATTAGAACGCGTTCGACACCAAAGTAATCTCCTTCCAGAAGAGCATGCTGGCTGGTGTAAATATTCCAAGTGATGAACGTGGCCTTCAAACATCTAAGTAATTGCACCCACGGATGAACAGTACTTGTAGAGGTTCACTATTTTTTTTTTTTTTTTTTTTTTTTTTTTTTCCCCGGGGGGGTTTGTTTTAAGGGCCCCAGGGGGCCCCAAAAAGCCCGGTGGTTTTTTGGTTTC
>NW_015112949.1:365695-374567 GCF_001443285.1 Poecilia latipinna | reverse complement strand
ATATTCCCCCAGGAGAAAAAAGATTTTTAAAGCTCTTCATTTTTTTTTTTTTTTTTTTTTTTTTTTTTGTCCCCTGGCTGGTTTGATTCAAGCGTCCCATGATGCCGCACAAGTACCGGTTGTGTTTGGGTTTCCCTCATTCTTTCTGTTTGTATTTTATGTCACAATACAGTGAAATGTGAGCCGGTCCCAGAAGGACCGTCAGCAGGATTGTGTCAGGAGGCAGGAGGTTGCTTCCGTGGTTTTTATGTTTGCATTCTGTCCGGCCTCTGGTGTCATGTTTTGCTTTTTTTCATGCATATATATGTATGTATATTTATAAGTTCACTTATGTCTGTCTTAGTGTTGTTGGTGGTGGTGTTTGCGATTTACCACTCCTCTGCGGTAGTTGAATCCTACTTCCATGCTCTGAAACCCAGTTACTTCCCTTTTATGTGCCAGTTTATGTGCTTCTTGTAAAACCTCACACCTTAGCACTGTTCTGCTGCCTATCGCCAGCTGTGTGCGGGCTTCTTTGTTTTCTATTTTTCTGTTTCTGGACGTCTGTGTTTGCCTTTTGCCTCGGTTCCTCTTCGGTTTTTTTTGTTTTTTTTTGGGATTTATGTTTGTTTTCTGGGTTCCCTGCCCTGCGGCGCCTTTTAGTTATTAAAGTTTCTGTGGTTATTTAATTTGCCAGGCTTCTGCTCTGCTACTCTGTGTTTGAGTCCTTCGCTTCGACAAGGCTGCTTGACAGATTTCGAACTCGCATCAGTATACGTGTCAAACACATGCCTTCGAAAACCCACGAGAAACCACTCGTGAATAGAAGAAGGCTGCTGTGCATATCTTGAGCTGTCAACAGATCATCTGAATAATTTTTGATTTGGAGGTTGGATAGTTGGATTGAACTTTAACTGTATTTTTTATTTATTTTTTTGTTACCCAAAACAATGCATCTGAATGTTTTTTAGGCAGACATTTATATTTATACATTCTCTTACATGACTGGCCTGGTTTCCACACAGAGCTTCCACATCTTTAAATGATTTATTTACTTCATAACTGGGATGTAGTAGTCGTGCCAGCCAGGGCTCTGAGATTTTAATTTCAGCATCAAGATGTCATAAGGCAGGTTAAAGTGACCCAGCTCGCAGTCACGTCGCCATGGAGGAGAGGCGCAGGAGAATAGCTTGACCTGACCCATTATCCTTGAGCAAAGTAGAACCGCAGAAACGCCCATTCAGACGCCATGGTAACCTCCTTCGTGCAGCGTCACATTAACAGTCGTCCATAAGATAAACCAGGATAAGTGCCGTCCTGTCCTCTTCATACTGGGAGGACTCACACCCAACCCCATTAAAGTATCACTAAATTTAATGTGCCTTTTGTTAGCACCACAGGCGAAAGCTCATTAAACGTGGCACCAAGACAGAGTTCTCCTCTTCAGTTCTTTAAGCATGATCCATTAAGCGTGCCGCGCCATTTTATTAACTGGGGATATTTTCGGCCAGTTATGCAGGAGCTGGAGCCGGCGTTCAGACCTGGCACGGCTTCTTGGGAAAAAAAAAAAAATCATTCCTTACAAGCTGTGGTGGTGTGTCATTGAACTACACGTCCAAGGCAGCTGGTCCTCTTGTGAAAGGTGTGGGACGTTCTGCTGCTTTTACACCTCTCATCTCCATGCAAACTGTGCTTTTGCTGAGAAAAGGAGAGAGTTTCAGAAATCCCCTTCAAAATGGAAGTTTTTTTTTTTTAACTGTTGTCGGTTGACGCGTCCTTGGCACACAAAGGTTTAGAAGGAATCTAGGTCATCATAGCCTAGTTATTGCATCGCTTGGTATGTTGCACAGGCACATCTTTAAAAAATGAGAATATTAAGAGAAAGTTCAATATCTTTCATTACAAATAGAGTTACACATCTTGGAAACTCGTGGTAGCACAACAGACAGCGGAAAAACTCCAAACACCTGCAATGGATTTTCCATGGGCTTTTATCATGGAAAATTTTTTTTTTTTTTTTTTTTTTTTTAACCAGTAAGCAATTTTTTGTATACTCTCTGTACTTTTTGGGCCATATTTTTTAAACTCTTCATTTTTCTCTATTCCCTGCTACGTTTTCTTGTCTATTATGTCACCACATTTGCTGTGGAACAGCTAAACAAGGTCTTGGACTTCCAACTAACCAGTTTTGTGAATCCAAATTAGTTTTTTCCTCGCTGCAGTGTCGTAGTCCAAGTTCAGATATGCCGAAGTTGCAAGTAGGCAGGTCAAAATGTTTGGTTCTTGGGTGTGTTAGCCTGCACGATTCCTTACGTCATCAGAGCCCCCTTTGAAGTGTTTGGTTAAAGTTTGTTTTCCTTGGGAATGTAACCAGATCAGAGGGGAATGCCGGTTCAATCGGTGCACTTATGGATGAGTGCTTCAGCAACCTCCACCAGTGTCTGGAGGAATTTTCCGAAATGCATGCAGCAATCATGGAGAAATCCGCTGAGTTTACAGATGCCCGGAAGACAGTTGTTGACACCCTCCACAGGAAGGGCGGGCCGCAGAGGTCATCGCTTAAGAAGCTGGTTGTTCACAGGGTAACACTTTTATGGAACGTTGAGTGAAAGCCAAAAGAACTTTGCACCTGCCTGCACTCCCAAAGTTGCCAAAAGCTGATTCAGTGAGCATGGCATTACTGTGCTTGACTGGTCATCAAACTTTACTTGAATTGTCAAGTGGAAGATGAGAGATGACCCAACCATCCAAGATGATCTGAAGCTATCAAAGCAATTTGAGCTTTTTTTTTTTTTTTCCACCTTAGCAAATCGACAAGCTGATCACCATCATGCCACACCAGTGATTTATCTAAAAGCGCACCCAACCAGGTTTTGAGTGCATGGAAATGAACATGATTCTCAGAAACATTTGTTTTCCCCGGATCTTATGTGATCTTCAAATTTTTTCGAGACACTGCATTTTTTCATTTTAATCAGTCATCTGTTGGCCATAGTAATGAAAATTACAAGAAACTGAGGCTTGAAATATTTACCCTATGGATAATAAATGTATGTAATACATGAGTTTCACTTCCTGAAAGTGACGTTTTTGTTTTTACTTGTTCACAATATGCTAATTCTTTTAAATGTAGCTGTGTGGACGATATGCAGGAAACCAAATCCGCATTTGTTCTATTTTATTTCTGTTTTATCGCAGGCCTTCCTAGATTTATCTAGGCCTTGTGATTAAACTTTGGCCATGTACCTAAAGGCGCAGTCCTGCTGTTTTATGACGTTCTCTTAACCCCTGAAAGCAGGGGACTCTTGGTCAAGTTGTTGAACCATGCTGTTTGGGTCTGTCTTAACCTGAATGCCCACATTCGATAATATTTTTAGGATTGCTTTAGTCCAGCGTTTCACTCAGAAGTATGACGACTTTTCTCTGCAGCATCACAGAGGGCACAAAGGAGCAGGTTTTTGACTATCTTGGAGAAGAAAAAGAAAAAAAAAAACAGCCAAAAGAAGAACCCTTGAGTGAGAGTTTTAGTTAAGAGGTGGGTATGCAGATGCATAAAAACAGTACAGATGGAGAAGTTTACATCACACAGGCTTAGCCTTTTTACCTTATCAAGGTATTATTTCTGTAACCTTTTCTTGATTCTTGATTTATTTGTTTCTTTTACTTCAGGGAGGTTTAAGCCTCTCAAATATCCTGCTCCCAACTTTTACATTGGATGTTAGTTTACTTAACCTCACCCCAAGTCCCTGGCGAAAGTGATTCCATGCTTTAAGGCGATTCTTTGCTATAGACGCAAAGACTTGATGCCTCTGTAGTTCCCATTTTTAAAGCAAAAAAAAAATAAATAAAAATTTTAACTAATGCACTGGTCCAAACTAGAATGAAAAAGTGGAAAGACAAAAGTATTAAGAAGTTTGAGTTTAATGCCAAATTTCTCTATTCTTAATGAAGTGGAGTCCAACCAAAGAGCCAAAACCTCTATTAGTGGCAACCCGCATTGCTTAGCATCCTCCAGCCTCTGTGTTCATGACCTGAAGTGTCATTTAATGATCCAGCCAAAGAGTCACTCCTCTAATTTATCAAGGACCTGGTCATGATCTCTTAAATTTGCACATTTCCTAAAAATATCTTTTATTTCACTCACGTTTTTCAGTCACATGTAACCTCCACATGCTCTCTTGAGCCATTTTTAAATGTCATTGAGAAAATGTGTCTCCTTGCAGCTTTTACCTCATTTTTGTACTTAATCTGTCTTCCTTCAACTCTTTTTTTTTCCAATATTGTTGATTTTGGTATGGTTAGGTATTTAAAACTTTTCACATATTATGAAAATGAAATATTGAATGAATAAATTAATATCCTAGCTACCAGGAGGGCATACTTCCCTCCTGGTAGCCCTGTAGTTCCACCTGGTATTACTTTTTTTTTTTTTGTATTTCTGCCTGCTGTTTTGTACTTTCATCTGTTCTTGAAAACAGAGCAGTGTAAACCTAGCTAGCGGTTATAAATACTGTGCGTTAACAAGCTGAGCGTCGCCAAAGTGTCAAATTTTGAAACAGCCATTTTAAAAGCAGATTAGAATTGATTGGCCAGAACAACAACAGGATGGAGTGCATCTAATATCTCCCCTACACTTCATCACAGTGACAGCGCAAATATCTTATATACATTGGCACCCACGTGGAAACCGTGGTGTCCTGATGAGCGGCGCTACGAGTCAATAAGAGTTACGGGGTGCTTAGAGAAACAATCTATATAAAGATGTCATGTGAAGGCTGTGTGACCCTCAATTTTCGTTTGGCTGGAAATTGATAGATTTTGATCCAGTTTTGAAGCATTTTGTAATTTAAGGCACAGCGAGCAAAGAGGTTAATCTCACCAAGACAGTGTGTGAAAAACACACACAAAAAATATATAGTTTCATTATTCTGGTTTATTTATTTATTTATTATTGAATTGTGATAAACAAAAAAAACAACAAAAAAAAAGCGTATAAGCAATGAAGAATGACATAAAGATGTACATCAGGAGAAAAAAAACCCCTAACAATCCAACTGTGAGCGAACGAAGCAGGACTAATATCCATATTGGTGAGCTCTTACAATACAAAGCGCATAGCGCATGCTGTGTTACGTTTAGTGAGGTCTTCTTGAAGTGAAAATGGCTGCCCAAGATTATAAATGTCCGTGCCAAAAAAAAAATAGTATACATGCTCTCCTGTATTTTAAAAATCATCCCTTCTTAGGATGTTGTCAAGGTTCATATTCGCACATAAACGTGTCAGCTCCTTCCTCACTCCAGCTGTGCTCTGACTTCAGCTATAGATAAAAAAAGGGCTTTCTTTATTGCTGTGGGCCACAGCTATAATGTTGACTTGCTGTGTGTATTCACTGGTTTACGTCAGAGTGGAACAGCTCTTGATCCGCAGTGCTGTATGTATTTCATCTCCAGCAGTAAAGCCGATCCTATAGGCTGCTCGAGTTTATGAATTATAAATGTAAAAGCGTACGGCCGTGCACTGTTGATGCGGGCAGAAGCATCGTCACTGTAAAAACTCTGCTAAACCCTGAATCAGCTCCTGTTACTATGTGCTTGGTAGTCCTGTGGGAAGGACTTCCGATGCTGCATTTAAACATGGAGACGGAGCTGTGTTAAGTGCAAAGCATTAAGGTTAACTTAGCAGGGATGGCAGGTTTTTAAAAAAAAAAAAAAAACAACAAAAAAACCCCCAGCATTTTTGAAAATAATAAACTGTCACATTGTTTTATTTTTTTTTTTACTTTCCATCACAACACTTTTAATTTCAGCAGAGAACACGGAGAGCCAGTTAGCCGCTAGACGTAGAGCCGATTATGACAGATTGCATATTTGTAACTCCTCGCTGAGGTAACCTCCCGCTGCTGTGTAAAGACCTACTTGCACCGTGTGCGCCATTAAATCAGATCATGATTTTGCATTATTTTAAAAGGCAGCTTATTGTCTGGCATTTTTGATTAAAACGGCAGGGGTCCGTTGAGCCCGCTCCGTTAACACATTTGTCATTTTCTTTCCAGTTTCTGACAAGCCAGCCGCCTTAGGAAGTCTAAAGCAACAATCGGCGTTGATAAAGTAAGCACATTTGCGTGCTAATTAGGCGGTGCTGAATCTTAATAATTACATCATTGATCTTAGACAAGGACTTTTGCTGCAGCATTCTGTTGTACCGCTGGAGAACGTTTGCTTCACTGGCTCTGACCTGTCAAACCAAGCACTAACGACGCAGCTAACTTTACGGCCTAACATTAGCTGTTTTAGTGTTTTAGCATTTCAAATGAAGCCAGCTGAAACACAAAAGCGGCGAGGAGCTTGTAGAATGCAAACTGTTTTCTACGGAGGCTGTTTATTGAGAATGCTACAACAAGAAGCTAACAGTTTAGCGAAGTTGCTCAGTTGTATTCCTTTGTTGAGTCCAGTTCTCTTCTCTCATTGAATACATTGGATTTGGAAATGTTGTCAGAGCCTTTTGGACATGCCACAGTTAAAACAAGGGTCTGAGTAAGCTAAGAAGAATTCTCTGTGTAATGGTAACTGTATTAAACTGGCTAATCCTAATCCTTAATGAATGACAACCCAAGATATCAAAAATGTAATCGTTTTGTTTGTCAAAAATAACAGTAACATTTTTATTTAACTGCAGAGCTGTGCAACATTGACAGTTCTCTCTCACTCTATCTCTCTCTCATAGATGTCTATTTATAGTGACGTTGATAGAAAGCATTGATAGGGGATAAAATCTATTTTTTAATCCAAAGAGACCATGTCAGCACACCGTGAGTGACGATTACTTGCAGATAAATCGAGGGGCTGTCGTGGACAATTATTTGCGTGTGAATACGGTCAGCTGTTCTGCTAGTTCAGATCGTCCAAACGGTCCACCGTCTTCAGAGCTGGCAGACGGAGTCTTATCCGGGAAGATTGCTTCTGTTTCTAAATAATTCATCAAAATGTCTTCTTCTGAAATACAAGATGTTCAAAATAAGAGGAGAGTGAAGTTAGTAAACTACAACCTTTCTTGTAAAGGAGTCTTTTTGGTTAAGTTTAAGATTTTAACAAACACTTCAAGGCGGGATTGGTGCATCTTGAGAAAGGACATACTTGAACGTCAGTTGTGTCTTTTACTCTCCTGACTCGGCATGCGAGTTAGTCACAGACCCACATCGGCTGACTTGTATAGAGCCAAACCAGCTTTGCATGTCAAAAGAGTGATGCAGCGATGATGTACGGTCTCTGTGACCAGCCAGCTGTACGATCTAAATGCATTCACTATATTGAGCTCGTCTACCATTGTTGTCGCGGAAAGAAGGAAACGGAGCGACTTCCAATGCAGATTCTATGCACGGAGCTGACACCGAAGGAGCCGAAAACATCCAGTCATCCAACACTTCCGGCTTTATTTTGGAAATCTAACAGCTGTGCGGGATATTGTTGGATTCATTTCTGATTTCTGAATGGTAAGAGGCATCCTAGGGGTGGCTTGTTAGTGGAAAAAGGTTAAGTAATTCATGGGGGGAAATATCTCTGTCACTTCTGGTAGTTTTTGAGAAATCCATATTTTTCAATTGTGGACATTTTATTGTTGATATAGTTACATTTTTAAATCATATAAAAGATAAAAAAGGTTTTTTTCTTCATAGTTTAAAAAAAAAAAAAAAAAGCTGAAATTGGAACTGGGAGGCCAGAGATTTGCACAATTGCAATTGGCCACAGAATCTCTGATTGGTTCATCCACATTTAACCACATATTTTTCCTCTATTGTGTTAAAGTCAATCAGTATACGAAGGACAATTTAAGCCACAATTCAGTTCCATGTTTTTTTGCTCATCCAGACTATGTAATACAACGACTTTTAGTTAGATTAGAACAGATAATATCCCAACTCTCATGTTCAAACAGATGCATTGTGGGGTTTTTTTTTTGTTTATTCTTTTTTATGAGACTGGTTTTGGAACTGGGTCTCCCTTTATGAATAAGCAATGTTCGAAAAACAAACACACACAAACAGCTTGTTTAGTTATTCTTAGGTTCCCCTGCTGATATTGCAAGGGTAACTGCATTTATACATATGAAGCACTACTTCTACTTTTTTATTTCCATCAGAAAATGGTTATGCGCTCCCAAGACAGACTACCAACTGTACGTGGGTTATTCCAGTCTTCTTGAACACTTGTGAATTATTAATTTGTTTGGATGCTCAGAACATAACTGGACCACAGTGCATTACCACAGTGGCTGGAGAGCCCGGTTTCATCAGTAGCGAAGGACACAAGCCTCACCAACAAAATCTTGCATGCCAAATGGATCCTATAAAGAAAGAACATATTCTGTCACAAAATGGGAGGCAGTGGGAGACCATGTGGTCAAAAGCAGCCATCACTATCTGGGAAGATAAAAAAAACAAAGTCAAGTTAATTGTATTTCCTCTAAAACTGGACCTAATGCACTTATGTAAGTAAAATATTTGATTTAAATTATTTTGGCTTGTCTGGTGCTTCCTCCCAAAAATATGCTGTAATTATCTGCTTTTTGTTAGATGCTAGTGTGCTCATGTATTTTTTTTTTAACAATACAAAGTAAGCAGGCTTGTTATCTTTTTTTTTTTAGACAATGTTTGAGTTTTAATGAGGTAGTAGAAGCAAAGGTTATGTCTTTAATAGACATTGTATTTGTAAAGAACCAGAACCAAACGAGGAGAAGCAGCATTCAGTTTCTATGCACCACAAATTTGGAACAAACTTCCAGAAAACTGTAAAACAGCTGAAACACTGGGTGCCTTTAAATCTCAACTTAAAATCCACCTGTTTAGAGTTGCTTATGGCTAAATTAGGGTTAGAGAGCATGACAGCAAAATGTCTT
>NW_015112949.1:348448-362828 GCF_001443285.1 Poecilia latipinna | reverse complement strand
CTCAGCGAGATCTAGAGAAACTCATCCATGCATTTATCTTTAGCTGCATTGATTACTGCAACAGCGTCTTCACAGGTCTGACTAACAAATCAATCAAACAGTTGCAGCTGATCCAGAACGCTGCTGCTCGCGTTCTCACTAAAACCAGGAAGATAGAGCACATAACAAAAGTTTTAAAGTCCCCACACTGGCTCCATGTAGCTCAAAGAATAGACTTTAAAATACTGTTAGTTTATAAATCACTGAACGGTTTAGCACCACAATACATTAAAGATCTGTTATTGCTGTACCAACCATCTAGACCCCTCAGATCTTCTGGTTCTGGTCTGCTCTGCATCCCCAGAACCAGAACCAAACGAGGAGAAGCAGCATTCAGTTTCTATGCACCACAAATTTGGAACAAACTTCCAGAAAACTGTAAAACAGCTGAAACACTGGGTGCCTTTAAATCTCAACTTAAAACCCACCTGTTTAGAGTTGCTTATGGCTAAATTAGGGTTAGAGAGCATGACAGCAAAATGTCTTTGATGTCTTTGATGTTTTTATCGATGTTTTTAATGTTTTTATCGATGTTTTTAATGTTTTTATCGATGTTTTTATCGATGTTTTTAATGTTTTTATCTTTGCTTTTTATCTATTTATGTAAAAGCGGCGAGTGATTGAGGGTTATTGTGCGCACAGAAAAACCCTGTAAATTCTAGACTCTAACAGGTAAAAATAGTACACAAAAATCCGTGTAGGACGGCAAAGTCCTAGCGCAAAAATTCGCTTGATAAGTGGACGGAGCCTGATGCTGCAAGGTTGGAGACCTTGTCCTGTTAGGCGACGGGGCCTGGATAATACCCGTGTTAAACGGTCGGCAGAGTCCGGCGACGACAGGCGCTTAAATTTTGTAACATAAGTATGTTTTTATCTTTTTTTTTATTTTTTATCTTTTTCTGTTTTTTTCTTTTTCCAAAATCTCTTTCTTACTGTTTATTCAATGTCACATGCTGTTTTTATTTTTTCTTTAATTATGTAAAGCACCTTGCTGCTGAAATGTGCTATACAAATAAAATGTGATTGATTGATTGATCAGTTCCAATAGATTGATTTCTTAAAATTTAAGGGCCTCGAAAGCACAAGGTCAGATAGGGAGAGTAGTAGTCAATCTCTAGATTTGCAAACTTTGCACACTGGTAACCTTTAGGTCTGTAAAGTGTGTTGACAGAGAAAGACAGAGCCGGTGGCAAAGACCAGCTTTTGTGGGGAGAGGTACTGCAGTGTGGGCTGCTGCAGAGAGCAAACAACAAGGCAACATGTTTGGTGATGCGTGATAAAGACATGTCAGACTGAATAACTAGCAGATTCTGACGCTGATGCTTGTTTACTGATTAAATTCAAAAGTCTTTCTCTTGTGACAGATTGAAAATGTTTCTGGGTAACTTTGAGCTGAATCAAAGCACACATTTAGCAGTTCATTTGAGCTCATTTGCACCAGCTGCCATTTAGAAAGAAAAAAAATACCAGAGAAGAAGACATGTGTAATTGAAGAGCTACAACAAAGTAAATGTTCTAATGAGATACATTACTCCATTCACAAATATGTTTATGTAAAAATTCAGTAATGACACAAATTCTCCAATAACTCAACATCAAATAGGGCTTCTGAGATTTTGTGAAATATATACAAACACAAAGTAGTGCATAGTTGTGAAGTTGATGGAAGTTTATTTTCTAATTTAAAAAAAAAAAAAATGTAAGTCTAAATGTGGCATGAAAATGAATTCAACCCCATTGAATCAACATTTTTTTAAATCACCTTTTACTTCAATTACTCCTGCTGATCTCCATTACCTGTCCATTTCAAACGACTGGAGTTTCCGCTCATTATTCTCCAAGGAATAACTGGGGCTCAGTTATGTTTGAAAATTTGTGAACATCAATTTTGAAGTTTTGCCACAGACTTTGATTGTAACAGATCTCTATGCTTCGGTTTTGTCCATATACATAGCAGCTCTGGCTTCACGTTTAGCATTGTTGCTCTGTTTAAAATCAAACCTAAAGTCTCAGCCTTTTTCTGTCCTCAACAAGTTTTCTTACAGGATAGTTCTGTCGTTGCATCAGTCTTTCTATAACCTCTGGCTAGCTTCCCTGTCCCCGCTGAAGAACTGCATAGAGCTGCCATAACCATGTTTCAGTGTGAACGTGGTGGACAGACATGTATTTGCAGGTTTCCAAAGTTTCCCCAAAGGTTTAAACTCCTTTACAGCTTCATTCATGATCTATCTGCTGTGTTCCTCAGTGTTCATGATGCTGTAGATTCAGTAATGCTCTCGTATGTTCATGCATTCTTTTTCTTCAGTGTCATAATTATGCATTGCTTTGTGTGTGCCGTGTCTTCATGAAAATATGCAGCCTTAGATTATGATTAAAACAAAAGTAATAGAAAACTTAGAAGGCTTTAGCCCAATATACACATTAAAAGCCTTAATTTATGGAAAGTTGATGGTTTAAACTTGCCTGTAAATGTGTGCTTTATGTCACAGGAAATAAATCATTTACAAATAGTTTTCACTCATAAATTTAACCATAAAGTTTCACTTCCCTACCCATTAATTTACCTATATGTTAATTTCTTCATTACTTTATGAAGTCAGCTCCAAGCAACTTGTTAGTCCTCAAAAGCATTACTGTCGATTAAATAAATATGTGGTGGCCAATTTAACCAATCATATATTGACTACTTCTGTTCACTTCTAATAACAAACTATATGAGAAATGAATCAGTCTGACCCTGAACCCTAGATATGAACTCTTTTATCAAACACCAAGGACGTTGGAGATCAAATAGCTCTGACTCTCCCTGATCAGTAGGCAGAATGCACCTGCTGGGAAGCAACAGTGTGACACCTATCAGTGTCGATGCATTAACTGTGTCAGAAGCGGACTGGTAATGAACTGGGGTCTGTTAGATACAGGGCTGCTGAGCCACCATGTTCTGGAGGCCTTTGATCACCCTGCATCCCTGACCAGCCAGATGAACAGGCACTGGGGCAGAATAGTGCCTTTGAAGATCTCAGTCATCGGCCACTGATAAGGTTATTATATCTTTGCTCTTTACCATCAAAGCCATAATCAAATGTGACAGAGACTACCTTGCTGGGGCTCCCTCAGGGATGCAGGAAGGTTTATGTGATGAGAATTTTGTCAGACGAGGCTAGGTTATTAGATGTTTTCATTTCGGTGGAAAAAAAAATAAATAAAAAAAAATAAAATTGAGGAACCTGCACAAATCGTAAATGTTGAATACGGCTGCACAGGGCCGGTCACAAGTGTACAATCATCAGCTTCAATTGTAGTTTATTTTTGACTTGACAATGTATTTGAAACATTATTTTTTGTCAGGGAGGAATTTAACAAACAATTTTTATGAATTTTATTAAAGGCTAGGGACAACAGCACACATTTTGAGTTATGAAGGTCCAATTTATACATTTAGAACTCAATATACATAAAGTGGTTTTACTTCTCTGTTGAACACTGGAGCTCGACTGTCCTCCAGTTGCTTATTTTGAGCAGATACCCCCAGTTATTTATTTAATTTTTTTTACATTTAACCAGCCTTTTTTACATGAGGTAACTGTTAGGGTCAGATCAATGAAATTTGGATGTTCCAACAGGATAATGATCCCAAACACACATCAAAACTGTTTTTGAAATGGATAGAAATAGCCCCAACCTCAGCCTTAATTTTCAGACTGTGCTTAAACGTAAGGTTGCTGACAGGAAGCCAGTGAAGCTGAATAAAATCTACTATTTATAATGAAAAGTGGTCAAATATCCAACTGGGTGAGGAATATTTCCCAAATATCAAAAGTGTGTGCTTATATTTTAGCCTGTATGCATAATTCTCAACCTGAATGCAGTGCTTTCAAACTAAAATGTATATAAAAATAATATTATTTGATTGTATATTAAATGCACCCTGAAAATGGAATAGCTCAAACACATGTTTGAAATCTTCAGATTTAACACTGAATGTGCAGAATATACACTTCTGACCTGCAGTGTAAGTTTAATGATGCCAAATGTACAATATATCTCCATTCATTCAGTTAGTACAATAATAGGTTGTCATGGTTAATAAATTTTTAGATTTATGGCAACAATTTACATGCACAGATCAAAATTCTCACTTTATTCTGCTACATGTTTGAGTTTGAGTAACTTAGATCCCAAACTCCAAGAAGAAAATGTAGATTCCATGGTCATTTAAAAAAAACAAAAAACTTTTATTTAAAAAGTAAAACCTGAATTAATCTTTGCCCCTCCTTATTAATATCCCATACATGTGTGGAAGAATTTGAGCAGAGCTGCCTTTTAATGTGTTATTAGTTTTCTCTCAGCTGAAGTCTTTGCATAATTCTCCCGACTGCTTCTCTGTGTAAACACAAATCAAAGAAAATCAGTTAGATTACAACTAATTACTATCCGTTTCTTCTTGACAGAGCACTACGGTGAGTTGCATGTTCGGAGATCACTTTTAGAAAACAAACTCCCTCTGCAAAACACAGAGGCTTAACCAGAGAGTTGTACGGGATTGATGCATATTTACTTTTTGATCATGTGGTTCATGTAGCTGCTATAAATCTTTGCTAAGCTTGTTTCTCCGCCGTCTATTTTTCTATAAAAGCAAATCAGGCTTTCTAACACCACAACTGGCTTGACGAAAACCAGAGAGGAATAACAAGCACGACTTCAGACAGAAAAGAAGAACTAGTTTCCCTCTAATCTTCTCCATCGCACACCTAAAATCCAACGGATTAGGCCCTGCGCTCCTGAGCTCACTATCACGCCGGGGACTACTGGTGCATGAAACATCTCTTATGGCCTTCATTTGATTTCTGCTTTCCATGCCAAGCATTCCTGCTCTGGCCTTGTAAAATAGATGGCACAGTACAAAGGTTACGTTTCCAGGAGACTTTTAAACAGTCAGCGCCCAAGGTTTGGCATCGTTAAAGTGGAAATTTTTTCCTTGGAAATTAGTTTTTTTAGAGGAAGAGAGGGGGGGGGGGAGGAGAAAATTCACTGCAAAAAATATGAAGCATAAATGGTAGCCTGTAAGACAGGATGTTGGACTGACAAGCACAGCACAGATGAAGGTCACTGATCCATCATCTGCTTGTTAAATAACTAAAATGGAAAACAAAAGAACAATAAAACATGGGCTCAGTAGCATCTGAAGCTCTGGGATCAGACCCACTCCTTTGACAGGGATTATTAGCAAAGCTCACCAGCTTTCAAATGGCAAGTGAGGCAGAGAGCTGCACCAGCAAGGCAACTAGCTGCAGCCATTTCACACACATTTCACTCCCTTCCGTCTTCTCTGTTCCTTGAGGCAGTGACCTTTGCAGTAATATTTCCATAGACATGTTGTTAATGGACAGGGCTGACATATAAGAACGATTTGCGAAGTTTGACATCAAGGATTACATAACAACCACAGCCATTCAACGGATGTTAAGGGAGAAAAGTGCTTGTGTCTTTCCAAGGTTTCAGTCTCAGAGCAGTTCTTTGTGCTCTCATTTTGGTGGTCAAAGCAGTAATTACAGAAAAAACTATTTTAATTAAGCTAACGAATTTAAAAACCAAGCTGGAAGCAACCAAGCAAAGTATTTTAGAAATAACTTTTAAAATATGCACTCCTGATTATTATTATTATTATTATTATTATTATTATTATTATTATTATTATTATTATTATTATTATTATTATTATTATTATTATTATTATTATTGCAGCCTTGAATATCCTTGTTCATGAAAAACGGCCTTAAAACAATTTGAAAAAGGCAAACAAAGTCTAACCCCAGAATAGTTAGGACATTTTTGTCCCGACCTTCCAGTCCAGCAGAAATAATGAAGGTGAGGTAAACAGATGGTACTACAGTGCCAGGAAAAGTTATAAATCCCAATAAAGACTTATTTAGTTTTTCATTTCTTGTCCCACTTAAATGTTTCCTGCAATCAAATTACGTCAATTCATTATTTGAAATTTCCCTTTTGCATGAGTAAATGNAAAGCACCTTGAAATGCCTTGATGCTGAAATGTGCTATACAAATCAAATTAAAGATGTTTCCTCTCTAAAATATAAAAGCTTGTTCGGATTGCTGGCTAATTTCTGCTTTCGATCCAGTTTAACAAGCCCTAATCATTGAAATCAGAAATTGTGATGTTCTGTTGAGTGGTTTCAAACAAATTGACGATAGGCTATTAAAAAAAAAGAGAGTAAAACAGCCCCGTTTCTCAATTTAATGCTGATTTAATCACTTGACAGGTCACTGTGAATGTAATGGGAAGTACTGCTCTGTGTTCTGTTAATTGGGTAAGCTCACAAAAAGGACAAAATCTCTGAAATTTGGTGACTTTTTAGCAGTCTGATGATGTGTGTTTTTGCATGTGTGTTGCTCTGCACCCTCTCATCTAACCAGATGCAATGATCCAGCTACAGTACGTGAGTCGGAGAGCCTGTTCTGCTACAAAGGCTCCACCTTAACATAAATGAGTCGGTCCGTCTCGTCTTGCAGGTTGCGTCTGACACATCTGCGTTGCTAATGTTTTCCAACCCAAAGTACGAGATTTGACCCACAATTTTCAACCTTAGATTTGAATTATGTAATTATTTATCTCATCCTGTCTGCGGAGAAGCGTGTTAAACATGCGTACTGGCATTAATATTTATACACTAGGCTACTGCACCTTTCTGAGTTAGCAGCTATCATGCTAGTGCTAAACAGAAAAAAAAAACATATTTTGTCTCTTGGGAACAAACTGTGTTTTAGTGAGATTATTTTGCTTGTTTGTTTTTTTGACAGGAAGTACAGAAATTTGACGATATGCTTGCCATTGAAGGTGTTTTTGCAGGAAGTCTCTGAGTTGTGGTAGTTTTCTGCTTCTTTAAATTAATGCCTCTAAACACTTTACCCAATTTACTTTTGCCTCTAAATGTTTTCTGTCTCGTCTCACGCTGCATATATGCAACTGTTTACCTGCTGTTGGTGTGTCAAGACTCTGCCTTGCTTAAGATTTTTAAAACAAAATATTAATTCATTCTGCATATTAAGCCTGGGAAGCAGATGTGGGGCTGTTACATAGCAGTCCAGAATTTCTGTTGTGACTGAGCTTAGATCTGGTTAAATGTTTTGTAATTTTCGCCCAAAGTAAGTGGTTCTCTGTCTAACATATGTCATATTTGAGGCAGCTTTGGGCTCACTTAGTAGGATTAAGAGGGAGGGTTTTTACTCCTGAAAGAACTGTTTGCTAAATCTTAAGCTGTATACTACCAGAAACTAAATTGCTTAGTACTCTGGTGTCTAAAAATTCATCTAAACATTTAATACATGTGTGTCTAAATGAGCTGCTGTTAATTCATTTAAATGTAAGACATTACCTACTATCACCACATATATAAATAAATATATATTTTTCCTTTTCTCTTCAGCAGGGGTGCTCGGTTAATTTCCCAAAGGGCCACATGTGCAACTATGATTGCTGCTGAGGCCTGGATCATTGACTGAACTAAATTATTCCGATAAGATATTTAACAATAATCTTATTTTGATTTCAGCATATTTAAAATTGCAACTGAGAAATGAAGGATATACTTTAAACTTACGCATTTTTTATTTTTTTTTTTTTGTTTGTAGGGTTTAGAAAAGGCTAATCACGCTTCTCCCTCCCAACCTGAGAATTTAATAATTCCCTCCCAAAAAAATCATGTTGCGTCCGGTTGGTGTAGTACTTCATAATGCCACGTTCCTGTCTGTGAAACCTCTGGATCCTTCATCTTCCTGACCTCCTGCATATATTTTCTGGCACATTTTGCAAGAAACCAAACTGATGTGGTTATTTCAAGCACAGGACGTCTGTATTGTCTATCCACTGACAGCTGTAATGACAGGAACAGGGGCTTTGTAACGCTTGTTTATGACAGTGCAACCTTGGCTGCCTGCAGCCAGACCTCTGTCCCCCATTTCTTTTTTTTTTGTTTTATTTAGGGCTGCATGATATAAGGATGGTATTTATTTATAATGCTGTTGCTAAAAATAGCTATAACAACACAGGTTCATGACCCAGTTCCCCTATAGCTTTTATTTACAGTTCTACAATGTTCCCACCACTCTCCACGAACTTCCGAATATCACCGTCATGATGGATCTTGAGGCTTTGCACGCCGGCATAGTTCTTGTTAACAGTACAGGCATCATGTTTTCAATTCAATTTGCCTACTTAACGAACGTACTACATTTCAAAATGCGCATATATCATTTCATTAGGGCATCTCATTTGAATCCTATTTTACGTATTAAACTCCACATGTGTTAAAAGAAACGTCTCTAAAAGCCTTTGTGCTTGTTTCGCAGAGCCACAGTTACTTAGCTTACATGCAAAAGTACATTTTATTATTGGAGTGCAATTTTATCAGACGGTAGCTAAGACGTATTATTTATAACGTGATATAAATCTTTTAAGAACATGCTTGTTACTGTGACAACAGAGACTGCTTTATGAAAAAAAATGCAATTTTTATTTATTTATTTTTTGATATTCAATCTTTGGATGAAGGTTTTTGCCACAACTCACTCCACCACCCGCCTCTTAAAACTGAAGAAGTCCATTTAAATTTCTATTATAAGTCTTAAGACTAAATCCTAAAATGATAGCCTAATTAAGGCAGACAAAATATTACGTTGACTTTTTTACAGTCCCTAAAGTTCTGTGGTTGAAAAGATCACATTTAAAAAAAAAAATCTCATTGCTAACTGTCTCATAAATCAATATTACGGCATCTTAGGGGCATGTATTCCTTTTTACTAAGCGATATAAGTCTTATTTGGTGCTGTCGCTTC
Source organism: Poecilia latipinna (assembly GCF_001443285.1). Taxonomy (NCBI): domain Eukaryota; kingdom Metazoa; phylum Chordata; class Actinopteri; order Cyprinodontiformes; family Poeciliidae; genus Poecilia; species Poecilia latipinna. The sequence goes on along the minus strand of NW_015112949.1, from coordinate 353,936 downwards.
TGAATTGGTCTGAAAAAAGACGAGAGCTTGCATTAAAGTTGGGGAGTGTGTGGCAATATAATCTTTTATGCAATTTGTTACGTGGACATTGATGATGAAATAATAACCAGCATAGAAAAAAAACGTGATTTTGATGTTGATCTGTAACCTTGCTTTGGGGAACATGAGCGCAGCCCGTATTCTGTACACTGAAAGGAAATGGAGTTGGAGAAGAGCCACGTCTGCAGGCGGCGTAAAACTGCAGTACACGACTTCACCCGGAGGGGAACAAAACAGAAGAAATGCAGTGGCAGGTATTTATTGAAGAGTGTAAGCTTTATCTAGTAGTAGTAATATTTTTGATTGTTCTTAATATCCTAAGTTTGTGATCAATTACCGGTCTCTGGACTTCCTACTGTGGATCTTTGATATTTATTTAAATTAGGAGCTGAGGGGCCATCGCACTGCATATGTTGGAGAAAAGAATATGTGTAGCTTATGTTATTGAATAACACAGCAGTGTGTGGAAAAACCCTAAACAAAGTAGATATGTACTGTTTACTTTTCCTGCCAAGATTTTTAAATCCATTTTAATGACAGAGGTTGAAAGCTTAAAAGGATAAAACAGAAACTTTGCTTTACTCCGTTCAGCCTTCATGTTACCTGCTGAAGGGCTTGCTCTCTTGCAGCCTTGAATATACCACAGACAACGCACCGCAAAAAAAGTTGTTTCATTTCAAACAGCCTCTCACATCCCTGTTTTTTTTCTTCATGTTTAGACATCTCACTGATAATGAAATGACTAACGTTCTTCAGTCAGCAACAGCATCTACAAGAAAGAGTTTTGCTGTCAACATGATGTGGTGGTGCTGACGTGGAATCCATTACCCAAAACCAACAACAACAACAAAACATAAGCGTACTTCCTCATAACTAGCCAGCAGGCGGATTGGGGACAAATGAGCTCAAATTGACCGATTCCAATCAATAATCGATTTCTTGGTGCATTTCTAACACCTGACTATTTTAGCCACAACACTCTCTCTCTTTTTTTTTTTCCTGCCCACCTTTCTCCTTGACTTTTATTTTAATCAACTCCTGCCTCATATTAGCGGAACACTTTGCTTTTTTTTTTTTTTTCAATAACCTCATTATTGAAATGTTTTTCACTGTCTGAGATGAGAAACCGTTAGCTTGACGCCAGCTGACCTCACAAACACACAAGAAAGCTGCAGAAACGATCAGTACAGACTCGCTCGCTGCATCTCCCCTGTTGGGCCAACAAGTGTCGCTGGGGCCGAACCTGTGACGGAAGCTTGAAATTTCACTTCCACCTGCCAAAGATTTGCAAACGTGACTCAAATGAGCGCCTTAAACGTGACACCTGCTTTAAACGTTTCACAAAAACCGCTGGCCAGCAGTCGCACTGGCAAGCCGACAGACAGACAGCACGCTGCGCATTTACAAATCAAAGTAAAACCTTTTTTTTTTTTTGGAAGGGCTTTCTCGAGCTATTATTTTCACATAATATTGGTGACCTAAATAACTGTCTATCCATTCCGCTTTGATGGCGTATTACTATGCAGACATTATTGAAATGAAGCGAGAGGCATTTGCTTGTCAGCTGGATGTGGTTGTCACAGACGGTAGTGAATCAGTCAGACAAAAATGTTCATAACCCGCCCACATAGCCAACATGAGACGCGCATTGACAGCATGTTGCCTGGGACTCCTCCATCATGCGGCGGGGGGGATTTTAGCGTTTCTCCCACGGAGGAAACCAGGCGACAGTTAGGTGGAAGGACTTCAATTTTCATAACCGTGTGTTCCTCTTGTTTTTGCTCCGTTTATTTGCTTAGGCCGAACGAAGAGGACAACGAGGCGGCGTCGCCCTCCTGATTGTGACTTTGTGGGCTATCTCCTTCCCAAATTAGCCTTCGACACGAGGCGAATCTGCTGTCAGACTGCTCCCTCAAACTGTGTACTTCACCCGCAGACACCTCTAAACACGCTAGAACAGCTAGCATTTCACCTAGATCACTGCTAATTAGTCTGTCACCAGACTGTGCACTCTATCTGGTGTCGTTATGACACATCCTTTTTGTGTATAATTACCAAACAGGGTGAAAAAAAAAGAAGAAGAAGACGGGAAAAAAAAAACAGCGGATAAATAGCAGCGCCCAAAGGCAGAGACATTCAGCCATAGCTAATTTTTTTTAAGGGTCTAAGGCAGCAGCTGTCAAGATAACTTCATCTGTTTCTGTGTTTGTGTGAAGAGGGTCCAGATAAAGGGGAATTCCCCATTATCCACAAGTGCTACATAAATAATTTTTTTAGCTGTTCCAACCGGCAGCAACACTGATTTACTGGAAATACTGTGACCGAGGGTCTTTTTTTTTAACATCTCCTATCTGCTACTATTGCCTGCTACTTTATGATCCCTGCTGCCGTTTTAATAACCTCCACTGATGCTTCATTAAGACCCCCTTAATTAACCTCTGCTTGATCAATGGGGAACTTTTTTTTTTTTTTTGCCTTTCCTCACTCCTGGTATCTCTGGTGCCTGTGCTCTTTTGTAGGGGAGGGTGAAATAAGGACATTTAATTGGTTTTGACCTGATATTTAAATTGAGCTCAGCCTCTGCTTCATGGTCACAATCTGTCCAGACGGATTTTATCCCCTTCGAACGAGGTGTGCACGGTCATTCCTTTGCATTAATTGCAATTCTAATAACTTGTAAGAGACGCTTCCTCCTGAATATTGCTAGGGTCCTCTGGCTGCGGAGTGATGATGAACAGCGGCGTGTTCAGTCCGACTGACTGGGCAACTCTTGAGAACCGGAGAGCTTCGAGTTTTATAGTTGTGCAGGTACCTCGTCAGCTAGAAGGAACATTAGCGGTGATAAATGCTAGTTTAATATATGGAAGAAATTATGGAGTAGCCTCTTTTAAAAGTACCTTGTCAAGAAAATATTCAGAGTCCATGAAGATCTATAATAATAATCCCAGGGGGAGAATAATGTGTTTTAAATGTCAAAGTCATTAGCCTCTGGCCTTAAGTATGTATGAGCAATATATCAATTTTCTGCAAGATGAGGAAATGTCTGTATCATGAGAAACCAGCCAGCATATAAAAAAAGCCCCTAATATTTTCAATTAAGGACTTTTCAAACTTTTCCAGTGAAAAGCAGGAGTACGTGCTCAAGCGGAAACTTCAGGAGTCTTGCTTGCCGTTTATGAGATCGAATGCTGTCAAAAAGTCTTCCAACTTGTTTCTGTCATCTACAATCAGAAAGTATTTTAAATAATCTACTGCTTTATATAATCTACTAAAGGTCTCACAAAGCAACCCGTCACACGTCTTGATTTTAAGAAAATGGAAGAACAGATTAGAAAAAAATTATTATGTCACCTTTCAGTTCGGAATGGGCTGCGAAGCGCTGCAGGCCTCGTTTGCTTTCAAAGCTCAGCGTTCATTATCCAACCACAAGAAAGAGACTGGGCAGAAGTGGACCACAGAAGAGGGTTTCAACACCAGAACCACTGCTGACACAAAAAGCGCACAAAAGCCCAGCTCAATCCCCCCCCCGCCACCCAAAAAAAAAACATTTCAATGACCCCAAAGTCTTTTGGAAAAGCGTTCTGTCTTGAAGTAGAACATCCATCTGCCAGTTTGACACCTTACATTTAAACTCACTTGGGTTTTGCAGCAGGATAATAATCCAAAACTCCTCTCCAAGGTCGTGTCTGAATGGCTAAAAAAAAAAAAAAAAAAAGGGAGCTAGAGGTTTTAGAGTGGCCCAGTTAAAGTCTGGATTGAAAGACAATGGAGATGCGGTGGCCTGACCTTCAAAAGGTCAAAATGTTAATGCGGTGAGCAATATGAACACGGTGTGACACGAAACCATCCTTTCCATTTATGGCAAACACAGTTGTCATAAATGGTGGATCGATCGGGCGTTAGTTTTTGGTGGCAAATGGTCATATTGGTTTGGATTGCATTCCAGAGGTAGTAATAATTTTCTCTTACTAAATTAAATCATTATTTAAAAACTACATTTTGTTTTAACTCAGGTTATTATTATTATTTTTTTTGATGATGTGAAACGTAAAGCAGAAAAATCAGGGGAAATCTGTAGTTGTAGGTTCATTGCTCTATAAAAAAGCAAAGCAACAAAAAAAGCAACTCTTTTCTATTACATACGTATCCAACTTTTTCAGCTACAGCCAGGGACAAGCAATTAAATGTCAGCAAAAAAAATAAAAAATAAATAAATAAAATATCTTCCGCACTTCAGTCTTTATTTATGAGATAAATCACACAATCAAGCCCATTGTTCTGGCCAAGTTGTTTTATTTAATTACCCGTCTGATTCAAAATCAGTTTGGCAGTTATTGTTGTTATTCCTCAGAGCACATTCAGATGCTGTGAACTAAAATTACGTGTTGGCTGCAGAGAATTATTTTAATAAGACTTAGCGCTGGTCTCAAAGCAGATGAATCAGCCGTGATGGTAGCTGACAAGAACTGCCTCAGACGGCCTATTAGGACTGCATTTTAAAATGGACCAATGTGTTCGGGACTTTTCTTTTTTTTCTACATCTCTCACCCACACCCCGTGGCCGACTTGTGCGCACTGTCAGCGCCTCATATGCCTGTTACAGGCCACAGAGCAGACGGGCTCGGTTTTGTTGGTGGTAGCTTTTGAGCAAATTAATTTGAATTCCCTTCTGCGCTTTCTAGGACTGGAATTTGTGTGTGCACTGTTCTTTTACTCTTAAATCAACCAGCGTACCTTAGCACTGGTTAGCAGGTCACAAACGCACAGAGAAAGAGAAACTGAAGATTGTTTAGTGTGAAAATAAGTTAAAATAGTTTAACTAGGCCTACAATCCAGGATAAATCATCTCTGTGCTCATATCAGAAGGAATTCAGTCAGTTTTGTCGTTATTCCACAAGACAAAAAAAATCTACTTGTTGTAGCGTTGTTGTAACCGGCTTGAATAACAAATACATTATTGGCAGGATTACAACTCTAAAGATAACTAAGAACTTAATGATATTTAATTAAATGGAGAAAACAAAAGCCACTGAAAAAACTTAAAGCAAAATCAAAACAGGCTTGTTATAAAATGCTTTGTGGAAAAAAAGGTCGCCTTCATGCAAAATACCAGAGCAAATGCATTAAACTGATTGTTTAAGAAGCATGGAAATACAGACTGATCTAACTTTGCAAGAACAGTTGGAAACATTGCCGTTTTTAATATTTTAGCTGAACTGATTTATTCACAAATGTTGACAAAGATTAAAAAAAACAACAACAAAAAAACAACAGGTTAGTTTTAAAATATGGCATCCTAAAAAAAAAAAAGAAAAAGAAACACCAGGTGAACCTTTTAACGAACAGCTCAGACCATGTTTTTTTTTTTTTTTTTTTTTTTTTTTTGGGGCCCCCCTTCTTTCCTTTTTTCCCCAAAGGCCCCCCCTTGTTTTTTTTATAATGCATTAAA
>NW_015112949.1:335725-345520 GCF_001443285.1 Poecilia latipinna | reverse complement strand
GGAAACATTGCCGTTTTTAATATTTTAGCTGAACTGATTTATTCACAAATGTTGACAAAGATTAAAAAAAACAACAACAAAAAAACAACAGGTTAGTTTTAAAATATGGCATCCTAAAAAAAAAAAAAAAAAACCCCGGGGCACCTTTTTAAAAAAACCCCGACCCTTTTTTTTTTTTTTTTTTTTTTTTTTTTTTGGCGTCCCCCTTCCTTACCTTCTTCCCCAAACGGCCTCCTCTGATGTATGTATAATGCATTACATAAACCTGAAGAGGAACCAGCTTACATCAGACGGCTGATTTGTGTGCCAGTTTGTCCCGTTTTATGCACATGGATGTGAGTTCAGTGCCGTTTCAGCTCATGGATGGTTGACAGGAACAGATGTTTGGGATGTTAAGGTACCGCTGTTCGCGAGGCACATATTAGACGTCGAGAACAGACCCATTTGCGCTCACCGACGAGTCTCTACTGACGTGCAGCATTTGATGCCTCATTGGGCTTTGCGCATGTGCGTGTACATCATCGGATGTCCGTGAGAGAAGGCGAGGGAAGCGGAGAGCAATGTGACAGGCAGAGAACATTAGACCCATCGTACGATATCGGCGGGAAGGACGTACCTCTTGCAAAATGTCTCTCGGCTACCGCGCGTATTAAAGGTGCTCTGACCTTGGGCATGTGCCATATGTTCATTCAATTTTACCAGTAGAATACAAACACAGATGGCTCCCCTGAAATCCAAATGTGTACACAAATACACCCAATGCAGGCAATGAGCTGAAACAGCAGCTGTTGTGTGATTCAAGACTGTTTGACTATTTGATCTCCCAAACGCTACTGTATACAGTATGCTGCGTAAATGCTGCATTTCATTAGTATCTGAGGCCGTGTGTTCTTGTGCTTTGACAATTTCTGCTCGTACTCACTAGTTCTTCATTAATATATCGCCAGCTTCACAACAAATTTGCTGGATTCTCTCTGAATTACATGCTTAGCCAATTCTGCACCTGGTTGCCATGTTCTGTTTTTTGTTTTTTTTTCCAGTCACTTGTTCAGTGTTCCTATTTAGGGAGTTTATAAGCTTTAACAAAAAAAGAACAAACAGACAAAAAAAAAATGTTTCGATACGTTTAACCCCTTACAAGAGTTGGAATGGCTGTAGCTTTTATGCATTAAAGTCAGATAAGAAGCACACGTTAAACATTTACTGAAGTAACTGGTTACTTCTTTGTAGCAGATAAAGGTCTTGGACTGGTTTGACATTTATTCACATAATCTTTATGTTTTTCTTAATCCAATTATTTTTCCACTATATTACATCAGTATCCATTCTTTTGGACAAACCCAAACTTCTTATCAAGGCATCTGGACGGAAAAACACACAAAAAAGCAAAGAGTTCATCAGGTCCGCCGTGACGTTTTTCTGCTTCCAACACACTCTGTTAAAAAAAAAAAAAAATGAAATCAGTATTGCACTCAAACATCTGATTGTTCGCAGTCGTTGTCGATCTTACTCCTTCTTTGTTGACTCTTGAACGGCCTTAGCTCCATCCTGACCGTACTGTACCATTGGACCTACAACTGAAGGTGTTCCAGGAACGGTGTGGCTGCTGCTTTTGCAATGAAAACTGACAGAATAATGTCAGAGCCATATCGACCTCTGCCATACTACTCAGTGAAAAATTCATTTGAATCGTTTTAAAGAGTTTATTAGTTGCTTTTAAGGTTTTGTTGGGGTTAGGCTCCTCCTACGTTGCTGATCTTTTGAATTGGTACTTTCCCTCTAGATCATTGAGGTCTGCAGACTAAAAGTGAGTTGCTTTTCCTGAAAACCCACTTTTAGTCTTTGACTTTTAACCAGAATGAGTTCTGACTTTGTCACATCTGTCAAATGTCCATTGTTTGTATCTTATTGAATATTTAATTGCACATCACCTTGGTAAACAGCTGTTGTTCTTAAACATGCTTCATAAATATTTGACTTTGACTTTGACCCACGCTCCGTGAGGAAGGTGTAGATATCAGTCTACTCAGCAGTCTGCCTTTGATTTTGTAGGCCATAAAATAAATAAACCAACATTTTGGCATTTAAAAACACTTCTTATATAATCCTATGTAATGTTCTTTAACATCTGACAAACTGAAGTAAATTGAATGTAAATGGCCTGAAATGAGCGCCTAAAACATATCAGTGTTACAGGAATCTGTTTCATAAAATTAGTTGCACTCTTCGTAAAGAGTGAGTAAAATAAATTTGCTTCCAAACAGCTTTTAATCTACTGAGATGTGCCTTTACTAGCTAACTATAATCACTGATCCATTGTTGTGTCGTGGGCAACGATCTCATCTCCTGCAAATTCTGTTGAACCAGATAATGTTTTAGGGCTCGGTCTTGTTTCACGTATTTGTCAAAGAAAATGGAAAGCGCAACTAAAACTCATAATTGTTTTTTTTCTGGATTTCCTCAAAATGACTTATTAACTTCTAAGGAGAGGACTCAACATGTCTTGACACATATTTCATTCCCATGGAGATACGGAGTCTCCTCTCTTGCTTCCAATTAAAATTTTCTTAGAAAATCGGTCCTGGAGAAACGGAGAACCTCTGACATCACCAAACTTCACCGTTATCTGGCTGAAAATGGAGATGTTGGACACTCCAGGGTCGGGGGGGGGGGACGATGGACGAGGTGGCTGTTAACCAACAGTTACCACCACATAAAGCCTTTATCTCACCTAAACGGCTCCGACTCCCAAAGCCAGACTGCGATAAGCACAGTCCATTCATCTGTAATGACGTGGAAGCAAGAGGCAGCTGAACTAACTTGAGCGAAAGGGTAACTCTGACACAGTGTGGATGACTGGAGAAGGTGCTGGGGCACTTAGGGGGACAGGGGGCTATTTATTCATTCTTTGGAGATTTATTATCTTCTTGTCAGTGTGCTGCTACAAATCTGATTTTACCTGATTGTGTTCTATTGTTTGAAAGAAAAAAAAAAAAGGAAATGCACGGGACTAAAACACAATACATTTTTTTAAATTAGATATTTTATGGCTGGAAGCAGAAAAGATAAGCTGAAATTCCCAAACCAGCTGCACATTTAGAGCAAAAGTTTATTTTTGTTTTGTTGTTGTTGTTTTTTTAAGGGTTTATGAGTTTTGCTTTGCCGCATTACTTTTCGGTTTTTCTGAAAACCGATATTGTTTTAAATAGTAAAAATAAAATCCCATTGATTTCTTTGCCAATTTGTAGTCCCAAAACATATCCGTTGGTTATTACAATCAGTATTTAAGTAGTTTTAATTAATTATCTAAATAAAATAAGGTCGTGGTCACGTTACACTTTCAACATTATGCATGTTTGTAGATTTCATGCCAGAATTTGTTTGGACTTTTATGGAGACATCCACCCAGGAACATTCCTGTTCAACCATTCAGTACCTCTGGACTGGAGATGTCCCATTTTAACAACGAATGTACTTTTCTACACTCCTAGACCTTAAAATGAAATACTGTTACATGACTCCAATAAATGTTTCTCAGCAGGAGGTTGCTTGAAGTAAACTTGGTTTGATCACAGGGTCCTATTTGTCATGTTTTATAAAAGCAGGCTGGTCCAAATATACCCAAATATTGTGTAATTGAAAGTTTTCAGAAAGTAAGAATTAATAAACTAGCTGCCAGTGAGATCTGAACATTTTTATGACCAACCTCCATGTGTGGACCTCTATATAACTCCATAAGTCACAAAAAAAAAATTCATAAGAGAAATGCAATCTGAGGCACAATGCTTAAGGTTATGTGTGTTTGAATACTGGTACAAGTTGGAAGTAGGAGGCAAAAAATTAAGAAGTATTCAAATTAAATGGGATACAAAAGGACAAAGAGATAGCTTGATGCAGATTTGCGAAAATAAAGATGAAAAATATTCCACATTTACTGAACTGCATGTTATCTTCTCCAGATTCTATGCTATTTTTTTATTGATTATGGTTCTGATTGTTATTTCAGCCCGTTAAATCTTGTACATATAACTTTGAACAACAGCTCAAGCTGTATCTCTGAGTCACTGCCTGCTTTTAGATATGACTTTAAGAAAAATTCAATGCACTATTTCCTTACACTAAATTTTGACAAGACTGTGGGAAATTACTTTTAATCACTCGCTGTCAAAGCAGGTAATAAAGGTGTCAAAATTTGGTTGAGATTGATGTATGGACGTTTTTAAAAGCTTCTTTTAAAAAGACTGTGGAAAGGACCAGTATTCCTTAAGACAGGGGTGTCCAAAGTCCGTCCTTGAGGGCCGGCCTGCTGCAGGTGTTGGGTGTCTCCCTGGTGGCAGTTATTAGTTTCTTCTCTGCATGTCAGTGGTTTGCAGAGATCTGCTGCTAATGAGCCTTCGCTGGATCCAGGCAGGTGTGTTTAACCAAAGAGAGAACTAAAACATGCAAGACTCCGGCCCCGAAGGACTGACTTTAGACATCTCTGCCATAAGGTAGCATCTTATCAAAAGTAAGATGCTTTTGTTGCATTTTCAATTTCATTACGCACCAAATGTGTCCATCCAGTATTTCAGGCAGTGTCTGTTTGCCTGCATCAGTTGGAGAATCTGGGGAAATTATTGCATCTCATGTATCTCGTCACTCGGACTGAAAGTTGCACTGCCTCGTCTGCCTTTTTACTATTAAACACATATAAAGACACAAATAAGACAACTAAGTCTTTGTGATGTTTAGACCGCGTCTCCATCTCTTTGGCCCTCTGGAGTCTGGCTTACACAATCCTAACCGCATCCCTTCAACACGACAAGATTTCTGAGAGCAGAATTTTTTCAAGCACGCTTACTGCAATCTGCAACTTGTCTGTGTCTTTCAGGTTTAATTGGTGTCCTCGACTGCAGCGCTGGACTTGGTCTGAAAGAGCAAGACGGATGAACCCGCAGAGTCTAACCGAGAATGTTCCCCGTCCCGTCGCCTCACCATGTCTCCATAGAAACAGTATTAACTGCCCCCTTTCCACGATTCCTCCTTTTGCCTTTGTCATGTCCCGATAACCCCCTGGGTCTCTGATCCTCCCTCTGTCCTAACCACAGTCCCTGAGATCTGAGTCCAATAGTGTTACTTTGGAAATGTTCACTTTCCCGTTCAATGCTGCCAGCCACCACGGCTACGGTGGGAAGCGTCTGAATACTTCTCAGCAGGCCCCCAAACCCTGTCTGATGTGGCTCCTGGGACTAGTGCTGCACCTGACTCTTTCCTCTTCTCAGCGTATCGACCTGAAACATCCCATAGTTTCCACCAGCTATGGAAAGGTGCGCGGCATCCGGAAGGAGCTGAACAATGAGATCTTAGGCCCAGTGGAGCAGTTCCTAGGCGTGCCGTACGCCACCGCGCCCATCGGCGAGCGCCGCTTCCAGCCCCCCGAAGCCCCGGGCTCCTGGCAGGAGATACGCAACGCCACCCAGTTTGCACCTGTGTGCCCCCAGAATGTGCACGGCGTTTTGCCCGAGATCATGCTGCCGGTGTGGTTCACCGACAACTTGGATGCAGCGGCGACCTACGTTCAGAACCAGAGCGAGGACTGCCTTTACCTCAACATTTACGTGCCCACTGAGGACGGTGAGTCTGACGCGCGACACAAATCTCTCCAAGCAGGGGTGGGAAGAGTTGAATTGGATAAGTCAGCCAGCTGAGAAAATAATCACCAAATTAATGAAAACAATAATGAGCCACGTTAGCTCCTCCCCTATTAATTAAAACTATAAAATCACTTTTTATTAGATTTGAATCATCTTTTGCATAATTTAATGACATAAGGGTTATTCTGTCATTAACAGGTTTTATACAGAAACAATTATGTGCAAAAACTGTCTTTCTCTTTATGCAAAATGCTCCCAGTTTTCTTACATCAAGATTAGTTCAGTCAGTAATCAAGTGGGTTTGAGGCGAAACCTGGTTGTTGCTTCTGAAGTGGAACCTTATTCAAGCTTGTCCCAATATTTATTAAAGAGTTAGTTCAGAATTTCTGGAACAAGGTTTGCTTTCAATAGGGTTTTACACAGAAGCCGATGGTAGTTCACATAGAAAATGGGAGTTGGAGGCTGTACATCCCTAACGATCTTTCTGTGTGGAACACATACTGGTCGTCAAATATGTCAGTATGTGTCCCGGTCAGAGTAACTAAAAGTAAAATATTGTAAGAATAAAAAAAGATCCCAACTTTATATCAAGTAATTATGAACTACACTGAGCATTTTAACTATAAACAGACAGTCGCACAAAAATGAAATAAAATGCGAGCTTTCCTTTCAAATTGTCATTCCAACATGTTGAGGATGTTTATTTTTTTCAGATTGAAAATGTGTAAAACACTGTTGTGTTTTTAAGTTCTTTTTGTTTAACGTTTCTATCATTTCATTCTATTCTTAACCCTTAAAGGGATCCACAATTAGTAAATAAGCTGTAATTTTCTCATTAACTAACAATTTGATATTTGTTATATGTAAAAACTCATAATTACTTCAAAATCGTTATATCTGTCGTCATATTTTTCACCTGTGGAAGTTGCCATCTTGTTCACCTGCGCAATACAGAATGTCTGCAAGAGCGTCAAAACTCACAGCAAAAGCAAGTCAAACTAATCATGTTTAAAAAAAAAAAGAAACAAAAAATTAAATTTTATGTTTTTGTTCTAGATATTTAAACATTTATTTTAATCATAGGTAGAAATAATAAAAAATAAATGCAAAAAATAATGTATGAACAATATGCCATTTTATTTTAGTAGATATGATTAGATCATATGGTACATTTTTGTTTAAAATCTTTATCTAAAACTGTGATCCTGTCGAACCTTTTTTTTTAAATTCTGTGGGGAATCTTAACTTTGCTTTACTGACTTATATCTCGTAGTGTAAATAACAGACACTTATACTACTTAACCATAACCTCAAAAAAAAAAAAAAAAAAAAAAAAAAACCCTCAACAATTCATATGAATCAGTGTTGTTTTCTGCATGGAGACAAAGTCAGGTGCGCCGATTGAGTGGCAGCCAGTCCGACTTTATTATTAGTTGGACAAAATAATTTCCCTGTGGGGATCAATAAAGTAATCTGGATTCCTGAATCTTAACATCTAACCGCATTTGCGAAAGCATTTGCGAAAGTAAATAGGCAGAAGAAAGCGACGGAAGCATTCGAAATGCAAATCGTAATGATGATTATAAGTAGCATCAGTGATAAAAAAAAAAAAAAATTAATAAGCATGTGATTAATGGGCTCACCTGGGAGTTGCCCGGCGGCGTTCATGAAATCACATGTTTATGCATCACTGCTGCTGGAAATGAAGAGCAACACAGAGAGCAGTCTGGAGCGGTTAGATGTTATGTGCTATTCCAACATAACATCTAACATGATAAAACCTCGCAAAAGCAATCGTGCCTTGTAAGCTCGTTTTCATCTTTCACCACATTACAACCGAAAACGTTAAACGTATTCTAATGGGATTTTATTCAGTAGACATACAAACGAATATATGCAGTTAGAGTTATTTATTTAACTTTTTTTTTGGAAAACAACAATTATAAAAGTGTGGTATAATAGGTGATACCCTTTAATCAGACTCAGGGCACCCAACTGGACCTAGTTAGTAAATCCAGTACACCTATGTGTAATTTAACCAGAAGTTGTACTACTTCTGACATACAGGTCAGTGGTGTAGGTGTGAAGAAGTTTTAAGCACATTAAACATAACCCATCAATTAAAAATAAAGTATTTAACCAACTTTAGCTTAGCCAACTATATTGCATCTAATACAACTGAAGTTGTACATTTTCCTTAACTTAATCAGATCCACTTATGTTTCTGTAACCCAATGTATTTTTATCAGTTATGTGTGATCTATAGTCATTGGACTGTGGACCCGTCCAGGGTCCCCCACCTGGGGATCACCCGCCTCTTCCCACAAGGATGCTAGATTATTGATTTTATGGACAGATGGATATTCATTGGCCTTATGCAATTTGTTATTTTCTTTCCAAAATCAAAGTTACATATGTTTTTTATAACCTTCCCAAATCATAATTTAATTGGTTTATCGGAAATTATTCAACTTAATCTCCCGCAAAATGTGCATGGAACAAAACTTAGTAAAAATGGATACTGCAAGAAAACTGTTTGCTCACAACATACACCAACGATAGGCACTATTTCTCTTACCTCAGATGTTGTCAAACAGGGTCAATCAAGAAATCCTAAGGGGCCTTTCCAAAGCTCCACATGTGGAACACCAGATACCGTGGATATAACAAAAATCCCCTGAGATGGCACATACACCAACATCATATGTCACCACACACCAATGTACTAATAAAAAAAACAATGTATGACATTCATATGCAACGTGATTCGCACGATGAACAGCGTTCTGGCAAATAAATTATAAATCCAGTCCAGTTTAACCGAACACATTTGGGGTTGAAGGAGAAGGTTTTATGCAATGAAAATGATTTGAGGGTGGAGACAGACATCCAACCCCGCCCCATTTCTAAGGTTTGCAGCCGGAACCTTCTCAGTTGTTTTAGCTCACTCTGTCTCATACATAAATGCTTAGACGCTTTGTGTTACCTGAATTAAATATTTTTTTTTTTAATCAATTAATTTCGGCACATTAAGTGATAATATAATTTGTCACCTTTGTGAGTAGCTGGAATCTATTTTACGAGTGCATAAATTAGCACCAAGCAAAGGCTGCAAAACAAATCAGCTGTGAATGCGCACCACACTTTTCAGATTTTCATTTGTGTAACAAAAGCCTTGATCCGTAAGTCACTGGGAAGACGAAAGCAGCATATGCATGGCCACAAGTTCTTAAAACAGCAATGCGCCAAGAGTCGAGGGAGACAAAACTGACTTCCTGTAATCATATTAGAAAGTGAAGTTAATGAGCAGTTCTTCTGGCTGTGCTGCGTGTAAACTGTGTGCTGCATATGTCACACACCCAAGGACAAGATGATGTTTAGTCTCCGGGCTTATTCCCTTGGGAAAAGGTGTGCAAATGAGTGAGACAGATTTTACATGTAGCCTTGTCTGCTTGTCAGATACTGTCACTTATTGTCAGAGGTCACTGCTTACACAAGGCGGATGCTGTCTCCAAGGACATGTTTTACCTTGTGTGTGAGAGAAATTGAGAAGCAGGGTGGATTACTCCTGGAATAAAATAGATGTTGGACTTTGTACCGTAGTCACAGTCCCTGAAATTGTTTACAGTTGTTAGAGGCAGCGAGAGGTCAACAAGCTGTATTCCACAGTCTGTGAAAACTCGGCTGAGTTAAGTTGTGATTCAGAATGAGTTATGTACTTTTTTTCCCCTTTGGTGGGTTGAGAATTTGGAGAGTAAATCTCCTATAAATGATGCAATTCGTGCCCATGAAACTATTTTAGACTTGGCTTAAACGGATTCCCTTTGTCATCAGTCTTCACATTGTAATTACAAAGGATGGGGACATTTCTTTCAGATTTCTAATGGAAAAACACTCAAATATTTAAATTATAAAAACGTTTTCAGAACAGTTTTTATGGCACTTGAAACAGAATGTCTGCACTTCCTGCCTCCAGTCCATCTCACATGTACGAAGGGCAAATTCTGCGTGTGAAAATGAATATGCCTCTTTTTTTTTTTTTTTTTGCTGTTGTTGTTTTGAAAGTCTTTAGTTTCTTATGTGAGATCCTTGCACCAGTAATTCAGCAGTGCAGCCTTTGAGTGCAGGTCTGATCTGGTAAAAAGAGAAATGTGAGCTAGAA
>NW_015112949.1:320401-331896 GCF_001443285.1 Poecilia latipinna | reverse complement strand
CTAGCACTGCAGGATAGCTACCATTAGCTAGCACTGCAGGATAGCTACCATTAGCTAGCACTGCAGGCTAGCTACCATTAAGTAGCACTGCAGGCTAGCTACTGTTAACTAGCACTGCAGGATAGCTACCATTAGCTAGCACTGCAGGCTAGCTACCATTAAGTAGCACTGCAGGCTAGCTACTGTTAACTAGCACTGCAGGATAGCTACCATTAACTAGCACTGCAGACTAGCCACCGTTAGCTAGCACTGGAGGCTACTGTTAACTAGCACTGCAGGATAGCTACCGTTAACTAGCACTGCAGGCTAGCTACCGTTAGCTAGCACTGCAGGCTAGCTATCGTTAGCAGAAAGTCCTGCTGTTTAACTCTCAGCTTGGTTTACTTGCAGTATCTACGGATAGCAGAGTGGGTACTGTTAGTTACAATAAGCATGTAGTCAAATACTAAATTAGATTGGTTTTGGAGTCTGTGTAACTAAATCAAAAATATGTCAAATTAATTGATTTAGAGCCTATAGTGTATTATTAGAAGTAGATGATGATGCACTGTTGTTTTTGAACCTTTGTGTACATTTTTATGTAAAGCTCACCTTTACACAAAATAGAAATAGAAACAAACAGAAATGCCAACAGACCTATAACTTTTTAGCCAAGCTCACGTTTGCTGCAAATACCATTTAGTGGAATTACGAGAGCCTCACAAAAGTTACCTTTTCTTAGAGCTGGTTCAAAGTCAACATTTTGGGTCACTGTTTTCTACTGTTTTTAGTTATTCTTCAGAGTACTAGGCAAGGTTAGACATTTAGAGTATTTCTTTAATATTACGTAACACAGAATGTTAGAACAACATTGCAGCTTTGGTGACGCGCAATCATACGTTGGTGCAATTGTGTGAAATCCTGATGCAAGTGCAACCCCTTGGGACAACAAGTAAAATAGATGAGACAAACAGGCCAAACCTCTTGATAATTTTGAAAGTTAACATTAGGCTTCTTGCGTTGTGTCTGTATGACGTGTTTTCATGAGCCCCCAGTTGGTTCTGCAGAGAAAAGTTGCATTTCCAGCAACATCGGCAATGAATTGGCAGAACACATTCATACGTACCCTCCATGAGTGCTTTGGTGCCAGATCTGTTTGGCATTTCGTGACCTTCCTATTCTGGTTCGAGGCATGCGCGTGTCTATTTCATGCCCAGAAAGACGCTTGCTGATCATGTTCTTGATGTTACTCTTTAGATGAAAAGAAATTCAAAGCCTCCTTTTCTTTCGGCATCTGTTCACCCCTCCTGTTCTGTCCTCGCTGGAAACGATTCCTGCCTCTTCTCCTTTCCACTCTCCTCACTCCTCCATCTTTATGCGGATGGCAGTGGAAGGGGTCCCTGCTCTGAATGCAGATGAGCTTGGTGCCCTTCCCCAACCAGGCCAACACGAAGCCCACTTGACTAGAATGAAACTCAAACAAATTCTTCGCATAATGTAAATAACACAAATATTCTCTTGAACTGAAAAGTGAGCTCCCCCCCTCCTGTCCTCCTCCTCCCCTTTCCTTTCATCTCTCTTCCTCATTCCCTCATGTGTGGATAGGTTGTTAGGAGAGGGAAGCGTCTCACCGCTTTCCTATTTCCTCAAGACACTCCCCAGGCAAAGGCCTGAGATCCTTCATTTTTATTACCACTAGAGCAGCCATTTACCGTGCACTTTATTAAAAACCATATTTCAGGGGACATGACTGCAGGGGGAGTGTGCAAAGATGGAGGTGGGTGCACTAGAAGAGATGGAGAGCAAAGAGGATGGAGCCGCGCGTGCAGCACGTTCCGTGCATGTTATTGTATGTGTTTTTATATGTGCAGAAGAGGAGGAATAAGAAGGGTGGCGGCGGGGGATGGGGGATGAGGGCTGGCGGCGTGATTGTCGAAACCGCATCTGACACGTTGTCAAGAAGACAGGCCAACTACAGTCTTGACGTAGTGCAGCTTCATCCCATTTACTGGTCTGTAGAAATGGAGAGGGACGGGAGACAGCTTGCATTCCGGCCACTAGCTCACTGAAGCGAGAAGAAGTGCTGTTGACGGAGCGATGGAGCTGCGCTAGGTCAAACAGCACAGTCCTAGGACGGCCGGAGCTAAACGTCCCACCACAGGCCGCTGACTTTTACTGACCGTTCGCCCATTACATGATGCGGCAGTCAGCATAACAACAAGACTGTGTTCTGGGACTGATAGGAAAGATGCATTTGACCCCAAATGAATATGTTTGTTTCTTAAACAACATAGAGAGGTTATAAAAAACAGCTGTGATGTGGATCTCGTGCACACAGCCCTCTTGTGTAGCCCAGACATATTTTCAGTCTGGGTCTTCAGTCGGGGCTGGCATTTTTCTTCTTGATTTGGATTTATGCTTTGGGTCTTTATCATGTTTAAAGATGAAGTGTCTCTTTATCTTCACCCCTCTGGTAGAAGCCTGAAGAGTTTGTGCCAACAATGACTTGCGACTGTCCATTACCTTGACAAAATACCCAGTTCCATCCGAAGAAAAGCAATACAATAACATAATACTGCCATCTCCATGCTTCACTACTTTTGAAGTGTTATAGTCCGTTGCTATATGCAGTGTTGCTTTAGCACCATATATACTGTACTTCCCATAATAGCTACACTGGATAATAACTCAAATTTCCACACGTCTTTAGAAGGACTTCGAATGTGTTTCACAAAATTCAGCTGGGCTTGTTTTTCTTTACAAAAGGCTTTCATCTTGCAGGTCTCCTTCATAGCCCAGACATATGAAGAATATTGGAGATTGCTGTTAAAAGTGCTACACGGAAATTCCTGTAAGTCATGTCCTTAATGCCACAGTAGGCCTCTTGGCAGCTGCATCAACTAGTTCTGATATTGGCTTTGACCCGGTTTCATAGGGAGCTCCAGTTCTTGGTACCGTCTTAGTTATCATGTCTTCTTGCTGATAACCATGTTCCATAGTCTTTCAAATATATTTTATCTTATTTTTTATTTTTTGCATCTTTCTCATGAGTTCTCTCTGCAGATGATGGCATTTGTGTGAGCTGTCCAAAACTCGAACATCTGACCTTTATTTGGGATTAATTATGTATCATTCCAATGTAGGGATGTCAATTGTCCACTTGTTGTTTGGAAAATGTATCCGTAAACTATTCAGCCATCAATCATTTACATCAGTTCATATTTAGATTTTTTAAAGGTGGACTGGTACCTATCTCCAGTAATCATTTGGCGAAAGGCTACACGCTGGATAAAGGACAAAACCACACACGTGCGTTCGTTCACACCCAGGGAAGTTTAGAATAACCAAACTGTGATGCTTTTGGAGTCTTAGAGGGAGCTGGAGTACCCAGAGGGAGCTCATGCATGCATGCGGAGAACATGCAAATTCCATACACAACAAGCACAGACTAAGATTATTGCTATAAGGCAACAGTTCGAACCGCTGCTCCACTCTGCAGTGATAATATGACGTGGCAATCTTTTTTTTTTTTTTACTTTTGCTGTTACAGCATTTTTTTCACTGCAATATGTAACAATGTATTTGAAAATATTAATAAATCAAATTATTGTGCGCTACTGTACAGTTGCGCTACTTAAAGTGATTGGTTTCCTGAGGCAGCCAATCTGATAATGGGTAATTTTATTGTTTATTGTTGTTGCAGTTTTTGTGTGCTGCTAACAACGCCACTGTTGCCACTTTTGTTGTTCTACCAATTAAAATGACCTGATATTTGTGGATTTTTTTTCAATCAATGTCAACCATCACTACTTTAAATGTTGGCAGATGTACATTGACTCCTATTTAACTTGAGTTTGAATGCGGTGGGTAATTCTGAACACAACCAGATCAACATAAAAGACTGTGCTCACTCATGCAACTGTTAGTTTTTTTCTTTTGCATTAAAATTTTCCCCCAAAGATATTTACAGTTGTTTTTTAATTGACGTCTAAAGCTTATAGGTGATTTTAAAGGTGTGAAAAGTTCTAAAATGTATCTTGTTTTCATTTTTTACCCCAAATAAACCAGGCGTCTTGTCAGAGGTATTGGTTTTTTATACGATCTCCAACGCACTGTAAATGTTATACAAACCTGGCTAGCATATTGAACAAATCCTTAAAGTCATAGTCAACAAATATACCTGTATTATAGCTTGACCTGAAAACAATTAGATGTATTTCCCAGTTGCTTAAACAGTTTTTTATTTTTATTTTTAGAACATCTTTGATCTTTTTGTGAAAGCTGTCAAGCTTCTGTTTGAAGCGGGAGCTTGTTACCCTAGAAACCAAGGTAATGGAGGTGGAGGTTTACTTTCCACAGGAGAGCAAAGTAATTTCAACACATCATGCGGCTCCACCCGAATGATTAGAGATTGTGGTCATTTCATAAATTTCTCTGAGACCAGAGTGATATTGAAAAGGGTTATATACAACCTCAGTGGGAACCTCAGTGGCAGCAAACCAAACAGGAGAGAGGGGGACAAAAAAGCAAAAACCTGCTCAACCCTACCAGTCCCATCTGGAAATAAATCCAGATTTTTAATATCTAAAAGTGAATACAAAATGGTTTATTACCAATCTTTCATTCGCAATAAATGTACATATTTTTTGTTGGTGTTTTTTTTTTTTTGGGAGGGGAGGGGCGGGGGATATAAACACGTATGTTTTATGCCACAGAAGACAGATCCATCTGATCTATTTTTGATAATCAACTTCTGTTAAAGATTACATTTCAACAGTTTAGATGACTTGTGCAGGTCAAAGAAGTACTGATTAGTTTTCCCCAGCTAGTCCAATTGGAGCAAAGACAATAAAGAATTTATATAATCTTAAAACTATACCAACCTCTAAAATGTATAGCTAACAATGCACATAGTTTTTCACAACCCCTTAGAGCAATATTATCTTTACATTACCATTACTGGCATATAGTTATCTAGTTATTCACAATTTATTTACATACCTTGGTTCTCCATCTTTTGTAATGAGGTGTTGAAGTGTTTATTTCTGCTATCATAAAAAAATGTGATGAAATGTTATCTGGCTGAGTTTTAGTTTTAGGTATTCACTCTGGGCACAGGGTCACAGATTTATGTGCGTATAACCACTCACCCAAAACAAATTCACTGATGATGCTTGCATGAAATGCTACTACATTTTTGTAAAGCAGGAAGATCCTCCTCAGAGTAGTAGTTTGCTAAAGCCTTAGGGAAAATCTAGTCTTGTAGTTGGTACAGAGAGACGACCAAATAAGAGTTATCGTTTGCAGTTAAAATATCAACTACTTATACCCTCTGCAGTCAGAACTTTATCTTAGAGAGTCCCAAACATGGGGGGATGATAACCATTTCATCCGCTGTTGATATTCCAGGTTTGCTCACTTGTAAAGGAATAAATAATCAGATTTGTGAAGTAGCTTGATTTTATTGAGGACACACCCGTTACATGGAAATTAAAAATTGATTTGCCTGTCATTTTGCAAAGTAATTAGTCGTTGCCCAACAACCCAGTCAGTTTTGACTCCCACAGATAGGTTGTCTTCACCAAAATCAATCACTCAATCCGTTACAGATACTTTTTACCTCGATCTGTTTTGTTTATTAAGCACACTTTGTGTGGGGAAATCAATGTCTTCCCTTACAACCTCTCCGCCAACATAGGCAAAACCCAAGAGCTGTCAAAAGCTTGACAAAGAGGGAGAAAGTGACAACTGTTGCTAATACTATTTAAAATTGGAGATATGTGAAATATGAACAGCGGGAAGTCTCACTCAGCCTGGAGCTTCACGCAAGATCCGTCCTCGTGGGGCGAGGACGATGCGGAGGAAAGGAAGAGATCAGGTCACAACTAACTAGGAGGAGCTTGTTAATGGTCTGAAGGCACCTAGGACCGCATTAATCAAAGGCACGATTAGTAACACACTGAACCACAGTGGCTTGAAATAGAAGCCATTTCTACAGACTTGCCTTAGGTTTACCAGTGAACATTTAAATGATTCAAAGGATCGGGAGGATGTGATAGGCATCTAGTTAACCTGCTATTTCTGGAGGAATAGAAGTGCTGACAGACTTGAAGGACGCTATCCCAATTCGCTCAGATGTGGGAACATTATGCTTTTCAACTGATGTTTTCAGCTACGTGTACAGGATTAGGGTTACCACAACGATCAGCCAATAGACGGAGAAATTAGGGGATGGAATGTCTTCAGTGAGAATCTTCTTCCCTCATCCAGAATACTGAAGATGGTCTGTGGATGGGTTTCTCAATGTGAATGTAACCTAAAACACCAAGGCAAGAAAGAAATGGATAAAGAAGAGTCACATTAAGGTTGTGGAGTGGTTTAGGAATATATTTTCAATATGGTGGCCAAGCAGCAGCTAAGAAACTTAAAGTATTGAGAGAATTCCTGAAAAAGAGTTAACCAAAAATCCCTCATGAGATGTGTGACGAACTGCAGGACATATCTCAATGGGTTTCACTTCTGTATCAAATGCTTATTTCACTCAGTTAATTGTTATTTTTTTTGGTTTGGTTGCTATTTTGTCTCTTATAAAGAAGTGAACAGTACTAATTTCAGTTTGATTTTTAAAGTGGAGTATGCAAACTTGCAAAACAGCAGGCAAACAAATATTTTTGGGGGCAGGGTGAAAATCTGATATCATGTAATTACATCAACGTAAGGCTGGTTTGCTACAAAAAATATTCCCCAAACCCTGCGGAAAATCTTGGCTTGGGTCACATCTCTACTTGCCCCATTCATGAAGTCCTACAATTTGATCTCATTCTCCGTTACAGGATGTGACTAGCTGAGTGGTGCTCCATCCTGAGATATAGTTTCCTTCCTTAAGAAGGAATGGGAACTGAACTGTAACCAGAGTCGTCTCCATTAAGCATAAAGGTGTGGTTTTAGAGTGGCGCTAAGTAGCGAGCGATCGCTGAGAATCCAGTGGACTAATGGGCCTTTCTGTCCATTACCAGGCCGTTGTAACAGTTCTTTCTTGCCCGGGACCTATGGGTGTACCATCTCCTGCTATGGCAGTAAGTGCTGTCTGGTTCAGGCGCCTGCATGGTGGTGCTGAGAGGATGCAGCTAATCTGCTCAGCATTGATCTGCACCCATTAAGAAGGAAGATAAACACTTTATATCAGGAAACCATATTCATACAGATGGATGAGTGAGAATGCAGGGATACAATGGTGGAAGGCGGTGAAGTCTCGCAACTCCCTTGTCAATAGATGCGCAACACTGTGAAAAGGGTACATGCCAATGCCTCACTGTGGAGTTTCCTGCAATGGGGCAGAAGCAGAGATGTCAGCGCCTCATCGAAGGAGTGATAAACCTCTTGGCAACCGAAATACAAAGTGTTTTTTTTTAAGAGAAAGACTGCAAATCTCCCCCAATGGGGAGAAGGTAGCATGTTTTTTTGTGTGTGGGTTTGAGGATGACATGAACACATGATAGACAGTGGTAATAGAGCACCTTGCAAAAGTATTCATATCCCTTAAACTTTCCAAAATGAGACTTATTACAGTCACAAACCTAAATTGTGTGCCGGATATTCGACTTTAAGGTGACACTTCAGGAGTGTGTGCGTTACAATCTTGAAAGGCGAACTTAATGTAACCCTTTCTAAATTTTTGAATGCGCATGTCTAACTGTTAAATACTTCAGTTCTTTTTGCACAACTTACTGTTTTCTAACAAGAAGCTTAAAGAGAAAATTTACGAGAGAAAAAAAGCAAGCTTTAGTGGAACACAGCAGAAATACAAAGAGCCTGGTGGAGCTTGTATTGTGCTCAGGTCAAAGTTGTAATTTGTTAAGCCTTTAACCGTGGTGCACTGTGACGGATACTTGTTCAACCAATGGAGACAGGATATCTATCAAACTGCTCCAGAATAAGCCAAAGGCAGCTATTCAATGTGGAAGCAGAGCTCCTTGAATCACTTGATCTCATCAAAATTTCCACTCTGTTTTTTATCCATTCCTCTCTGTCTCACCATATCAGATCTACTTCTGTTGTTGGTTTTTCATGCAAGAAAAAAAAACATGCAGCTTTGCAAATAAAACATAGCTGTCATCCACTTATTTAAAAAAAAAACTCTCCATCATTTGCACTTCTCAGCTGTGGATGATTAGAGTGTAGCGCCATCTGTATTGTTGTTTTTTTTAGTTTATTTCCCCAGGGTGGACAGCAAACTCCTACAGAAAGCTCAGTGAATGCTGTTTTTGGAGTGGAAGCCCTTGAAGTCTTTAGCCACACAGACCATTTCCATGTAGGTTTAAGAGCTCTTCTGGCTTTGCTCTGTTCTCTTTGTGGCTCTTGGCAAATTGGAAACGGGACTTCATATGGTTTTCTTTCATAAATGGCTTTCCTCTTGTCACCCATCCATAAAAGTGAGATTTTAGACTTTATGGCTTTGTGGCGCCATCATCCCTGATCTGTCCGCCATATTCCTTAGCATTCATGACGCTGCCTGTCCGCCTATCTCTAACACACCTCTTCATAGTTATGTACTACGTTGTGTCGCGTAAAACCCCAACAAAGTGCACTGAAGTTGTGTTTTCTTGAGTGATAAAAGTTCAAATGGTGTGAATACTTTTTGCCAGGTACCTCCGCAGCTCCGCCATGTCGCGCATTCCCGTCCACAGTCGTGTCAACATTAGATGTGTATGAAGCACAGATGGGTTTAATGACCTTTACATGTCATGTGGACAGTAGCTGAGCATGACACAAAACGCAGTGGCTTAATTGTTTGCTGATGGAAATCGCCTCTGACTGAAACCAACCCAAAAAAAACCCTAATAGGATCTTTATCACTTAGGGCTAACAGAGGTTGACACAGCAGGGCATTGGTTGGTCACTGCGATAAATGCTTGTTACTGGCTTTGCCCTATGGAGCAGTTAACTGTTGTTACCATTAAAGCTTAATTCGAGGCTCCTCTTTGACCTTGATGTGGGAAATCTTGTCAAAAGGCTTAGCAGGGTGTGTTCATATCAAAACCGGCCCACTGTTCGGCGGTTCCTTCACAATTTCTCGAAGTTCCCTTTCAGGATGGCATTTGTTGCAGCGCGAAATTAAGCTATCCAATATGTTCAGCATTTATTGATTTTAGTCAGAGGAGTGTTTTGGTTTAAGTCAGTGTGGAACGTGCAGCATCTTGGCGGGCGTTTGCTTCTTCCCGAGATTGCTTGCTTCTGCCAATTGTTTTGTTCTTTTTTTTTTTTGGAGGGTTTGGGTTATACAATAAAAGCAATAACTCTAATTTGATTGAGGAAAAGGGTTAACAAGAAGAAGCCACTGGGTTCATTTACTAAGCAGTTAAAACAAATGAGCGCGAGGTCATGGTGTCATAAGTGAGACCCTTCTTATGCTTCCCAATTCAGTCCACTACCCACCCAAGCAAAAAATAAAGTAAAATGAAATAAAAATACTAACTAGAAAAGAGTATGAGTTTCTTAAAGAGACAGAAGCCCAATTTCAATGCTTTAAAAAGCATTGAAATTTAAAGTACATGCCTTAAAATTTTTTAAGGTTACCTTTATGTTGTGCATATTGTAAGTGTAAGTGTGTGTGTGTATATATATATATATATATATATATATATATATATATATATATATATATATATATATACCAATTTAAAAAAAAAACAAGTACCTAGAAAATACACTACTGGCCCTTTAAATTTTCAACCAGAACTCAAAACTAGTGATTTAGGTTAAGAGAAATAGTTTTTAATTCTCCACCTGTAACACATTTGATAAGTTTATATTACCCAGCTGTAGTGAATGTGCAGAATCTTCTTAAACATACTTACAATATGCACAACATAAAGGAGCATCCAATAAACTAAACATGAAATAAAAGAACAGAAGGCTGTTTTAGGGGAAATTATAACGTTTTTTTCCTATTATCTGTACCGCCCCTGAGGCAGTGCCACCCTGGGCACAGTGTCGTACTGCCTACGTCAAGAAGCAACATTGGGTCTTGTTTTATGGGAAAATTCATTAACGTTTGTACACAGCAACTGAGGTGAATTTAGATCACGCTGCTTTCCTTCTTGTCTTTTTGAAATTTTGTCTTTTGTCTCCTTTTTCCAAACTTCAGGTCCGCTCACAAAAAAAAATGATGAGTCCACGATGAACAGACCAAGGGATGAAGGTATTTTTTTTGCATGTTTCCTTCTCCTTATGCTCTATTATTTAATTTTATTTTTTTCAACAGGGCCATGGGAAATGTGGCGTTTGCATCTGTTTCATTAATCATCAGTCTATGTGCACATCACATTGTCCACCCTTAACTGCTTTGATTAGGACGCAAATCAGCCATTCTCCGTGACAAGCACGCATTCGGATAAATAAAAGCTACCCACAAAACAGTTGTTCATCATTCCCTGCTCGTCACAACTGCTGCTTTTTGGGCACTTGCACAGGAAGCTAATTTACTCTCCTTTCTTGGTTGCTATGTGGCTGATCAGCCACACGCTGATGTTCTCGCTGCCCTCTGTGATGCATCTCTCAAAAAAATCAATATTCGCTCCTTATTCACCTGCGCTTTTACTCTGCCACCAAAGTTTTCATAAAATGTTCCGCTCGATTATTGTCGTCCATGTTGTCTTCGCCCAAACCGATGTTTAGGTGGGATAGTAAATCCATTTTTTGCTGCTTTATGCTTTCAAGTCTAATGTTGTCTGCTTTTCATTGATGCAGCAAAAATCTCTCCATGTGTCACTGTTTCTATGCGACTGCATGGAAACAAAGGCCCTCTACCTTTGTTGTTGTTTTCATTCCTCAGCAATAAAGTGCCTTGTTTTTTTTTGTTTTTTTTGTTTCTTAATCTTTTCCACTTTTTTCTTGTCACAGTCATAAACTCAGGGATTTTGTTGGCAAAAGCTAGCATAAATCAGTGGAAGCGGGAGCAAAGTTTACACCTAGATTTCAAAGTTTCTTAAAAAAACCCACAAATCTTTAAATTCTGTCCATTCATATTCAATGCACAGATTCAATCAGTG
This sequence comes from Poecilia latipinna, assembly GCF_001443285.1. Lineage (NCBI taxonomy): Eukaryota > Metazoa > Chordata > Actinopteri > Cyprinodontiformes > Poeciliidae > Poecilia > Poecilia latipinna. The sequence continues at coordinate 320,866 of NW_015112949.1, read as the reverse complement.
CTTTACTAAGCCACCTTTCGGTGCAAAAACAGCTAGAAATCTTTTGGTGGTATGTCTGCATCACTGCACACTCAAATGTTCTCCATTACTTTTTGCTAAGCCGTTCAAGCCTGATCAGACTGAATGGAGAGAGTTTGCAAACAGTACTTTTATGGTCTTGCAACAGATTCAGGATGTGACTTTGACTTGGCCATTTTAGCCACGTGGAAATACTTTCAATTAAGTCGCGCCGCTTAATTGAAGGTGAACCTTTACCTCAATCTCAGAACTTTTTCAACATTTTATACGTTTTCATTCAGAAGACATATGTGCTGTTCAATGGGGGACACATCAACCAACCAATCACGCGTCAGCGATTAATTGTGACGTCATTGTTTTTCATCCAATGACTGAGAATCCATGTTGGTCTGCTAAAGCGCCTTTGCATATGCTAGCTAGGCTATTCGTATGCTAAGTAGAGTCGTT
>NW_015112949.1:315657-316255 GCF_001443285.1 Poecilia latipinna | reverse complement strand
GAGTCGTTAACACCTCCACCTCCAGCTTATGGGACTCCGCAATCGACAGTTTTTGATTCCCGTTAGCTGTCCTGCTAACTGTCGGTAGCTGTCGCTCACGAGTTGCGTTCGCGTCAGTGTACAGGGTCAAAAACGCCACTTTTCGTGCAGTGTTTCTATTTGGGCGTCGAACTGTCTTTTTCCAGGAATCGCTAACCGCCGTGCTTTGAAAAGAGACAAAAAGGAGCCAGCGCGAGCTAATCCAATTTTGCGATTCCTTAACGGTGGGAAGGAAAAAAAAAAAAAAAGAGAGAGAGGGAGGGAGGGATTCACGAAGAACCGTAGAGAAAAGGAATGGGATGATGAGAAAGTGGGGGTGAGAGGGGTTGGAAGAGAAAAAGGGAAAATCTGAACACTGGGGAGGGCAACAAAGAAGGGAGAGAGGTGAAAAAGCACTCATAATGAAGACAAGTGCATGATGAAATGACATTTATAGAGCTTTGAAAGTGAGAGGGATGTGGAGAAACAGAGAGTGAGAGGGTGGATGGAGAAGGACACCGGTGGAGCCTGACATTTATGCCCGCAGCTGACGGATCTTGACGGGATCACGAGGTGCCGG
>NW_015112949.1:308616-309469 GCF_001443285.1 Poecilia latipinna | reverse complement strand
CCGGCCAGCAGTTGAGCTCTTACTTAATTGCCCGAGCTTCGGATGGCCCAAACATTGTTTTAAAGGCATCTTATTTGAAAGCCGTTTGTAGGAAACCGCACTGCTTATGTGTGGGTTTGGCTGCCGAGAGAAAAGTGCTAATTCAGCCTTCAGTCTTTTACACCCGGATCAATGGAAATTACCATAAGGAAATGAATGAGAGAGGAGCCGCGGAATGGAAAAGAAGAAAGTGGACACTTTACGTAGGAAGGTAAGACATTACTATTAAGAATGGGAGTTAAGGAGGGTAGTGTCAGGCTAGGTGGCATGGACAGGAGGGAAGAATCTGTCAGTGTTTTTTAAGCAGGCTGGAAAGACACTGAGCTCGTTGTTGGCTGTAAAGTTCTCAGACTGGGCCCGCTTCTACCCTCCAGTTACCTCGCATTTTCTGCCTTCAGTCAACCACCTCCACGTCTGAAGCGCAAATAAAGAGTAAAACTAATCGAGCCTTAAGCAAAGCATGTAATATCTTCTGTTTAGCATTATCGCCAGATGTGAATGGTTTGGACTCATATGTGTGGCCTTGAATTAAAACCCCTTTACGTAAATTCATAGGATAAAAAAAAAAACTTTTGGTGAGAGTTAAAACTTCTTATTCTCAGCACCTTGATTGCTACCACCAAAGGAATAGTTCAAATATTTCTGTTGAGACTCCCTTGCAGATTTTTTTTAATTAAGAGCACCACTTGGACTCATGCTGCTCTTTCAAAAAAAAAAAAAAAAAAAAAAAAAAAAAAAAAAATTTTTGGGGAGGGTTAAAATTTTTTTTTCCAAACCCTTTGATTCCACCCCCAAAAGGAATAATTAAAAATTT
>NW_015112949.1:296164-305406 GCF_001443285.1 Poecilia latipinna | reverse complement strand
ATTTTTTTTTAAAAAAGGGCCCCCTTGGGCCCCTTGCGCCTTTTAAAAAAAAAAAAAAAAAAAAAAAAAACAGTCATAAATTTAATTGTGGTTTGTAGACCTTTCTCCTGCTGCCATTCTGTTTCTGATTGTATGCTGACGCAATAGTTGGGGTAGCTAATAACGTGTTTTGTTGTGTAAATGGGAAGAAATCGAGCGCATTTTGTGAAACATCAAGCTAGACATTGCATTGCAAAAACACATAAGTATGTTTGGTCTAGTTTCTAGTGCAAATATCTTAGTACAGTTGATAATAAGACAAAATAATCTTTCAGCAAGACAGGAGCTTGTTTTAAGTAAATAATTCCTTAATATTGATGAAAATTGTGTTGCTATACTGGTTGATTATTAAAGTAAAATGTCTTAAGTTTACTAAGATATTTGCACTAGAATCTAGAGGAGTGTGTGTACATGAAAGCACACAAACTATTACTAATAGACTTGGCAGAGAGGTTTTTTTGCCTTTTAAACTATTGTAGCACAGTCACAAAACCGCCTGCAAAACTGAATAACTGCCAAATACTGAAAGTTTAAGCAGCCTATTACAAAGGCATTCACTCAATGCACATTTTGTTTGATCATTTCTGGGCTGTCGACGTTAGCGCGTGCAGTTAATCTGAAAAAGTTTAAAGCGTTAATATTACATGATGCAGATTAATCACATTACCTATTTTGATCTTGAAGCCTCTCTCCCGTGAAGCGTTGCCTGGTTCACAGCAGGTAAAGGATTGACGCACGGGGAGCGACGAAAGCGAAGGTTTTCCGCCACTTAGGATTAACCCAACAAATGGGACGTTAATAACTAATACCTTACACTATGTGTTCTGTAATGTTTATTAAGGTTTGTGCAAAAAAACCAAACACTTATAGAAAGCCTTTATCTTTTAAAAACACATTTATGTCATGTACATGAGAGTAGCATCAAAATGCAGACAAGAACTTGGAGTAAGCATAGTAAAGTTTTGTTAGTGATAAAATAAACTTTACTGATCTGACATGAGGAGACCAGAAAATGGTGTATGAGCAGAGAACCTGGTATGAGCAATAAAAACCAGCGAGCTTATGTAATGCAGGAAGACCGCAGAATTACATTGGGTCCAGGTGAGCTGCATTAGGGGAATGTGGAACAGCTGTGCTGGAAAACAAACATGGAAACTGGCGGAAAGTTAATAGTTAAGACAATAGAAACGACAAACCATTAAAAAAAGAGACTAATACTAACATAAGAGAACAAACCAAGAAATGGAAGAAGATAAGAAATAAGTCAAAACAAAACAATACATTGTAAGATTTTTCTGAAAATAAACTGAGTGCAGTAAGACCATTAAAACATAAATAGACAACAAGGACATGATCGAAAACCAAAACCCAGACTTATTAAGATTCTTCCTCATTTAGAAAATTAAAATAAAATGTCTTGAGAAAAACATTAAGAAAAACTTTAATTTTCCAACAGCTTCTAAATGAATCTCGGTACCGCTCAATAAAGGCATGGTGTTGCTCTTTAACTTGCCAACTGGCCTTAAGGGGAAAATGAGGAATATTTAACTGCAAAATGGATTTTAAAAAGTGAAAATACAACTAAAGTTGTTGCAATAAGTTTGTTTCCCGGCTTTAAAGAGTTGAATAATGACCCTTTTTATCATTTTGTGGCAGTAGCTGCCTTTATTTGACAGTTTTTATACAGGAAGGACGGCATAAGGAGAAAGGAAATGCACTGGACGAGGAGAAGTAGCACTTTCAGTATCGGGTGAAACCTCCTTAAATACCATTTCAGTATGAACATTTCAAGTTCAGAAATTCCTCCCCAGGTTTCTTTCATAAGATGTGAGTTAATCAGACATTTCTAACCTGATCTTGTCCTTTGCTCGAGGCGTCTCAGGGCTGATGCAGTTAATGCACAACCAGCTCAGTTATTTAAGCTGACTGTGATCATTTTGATGATCTTTTAGATCAAATGAGATGAATCATGTCCACCTTTACCGTTTCAACTGTTTCACTACTACTACATATTTCCCCTGCTTGATAACCCGCTGTTTTGCCTCTACACTGGAGCACCTTGATAAACTACAGGAGGAGCTCTAAAGCTGTAATAACAATGGAAGCCTTTCCTCCTCCTGTCAGTGGAAATCTCAGGTTCAGCTGCCCTCGTCACCTGACCCCACAAAGTTTCTTTTTTTTTTCTAAAAGTTGCATTTTCTTTAGGTGAAGCAGTGTTTTTTTATTATTATTATTATTTTATAGATTTTGGTGCATGCTTTGACTCACTGCATTGCTGAAAAAATTTGACTTCCTCGTCAGATTTGAGCCAAAACTGCCTGGTGTTTTGGAACTCCTCATAGTTTCACAAGCCGGGCACCAAAAAGCCCGACCAACACGTTCCTCCGTGGGCTCGGCTCGGCTCGGCTCGGCGTTCTCTTTGGTGACACACGGCGACTTGTCTGTGCCAAACACAACTTTTTGATTCAAGTTTGTTTTCGACGCACAAGCACACATTCTTCCAGCAACTTTTAGAATATGCTAATCAGGGCTGGGTGCTTGAGTCAAATTAAGAAATGGAAATTATTTAGGGTTTTTCAACCAATCAGGGGGTGGGGGAGGACAGCAGCTGTTAGGGTGCAGGGTGTCCTAACTTCTTCATTAGTTAATACACTGTAGAATTGTTTTGTTTAATGAGTAAAACAAGATGAGGGCGGGTATGGCCCCTTCTTGAAAAATGCTGGTCCCCCCAGAGAGTCAGGCATACAGAGGCATCTTCTTCAATGAATACATTAAATTAAAACCCAATACATAAATGCTAAACGAACGTTTAGTATTTCTTAGCTAACAAAGAACATGAGTGAAGGAGGAAAACTGTACAGATGAGCTGCAACAAAGTTTCTGTTTCCTGTGAGAGAACAGAGGACATACGGCCTTGGAAGTTTGCATACCTTTTGCGGAGACAGAAAAAAAAAAAAAAAAAAATCATCATGCTCACTTGTCGAAACACAAACTGAATGGAGAAAGACAGCAACGTTCAGTGGAGTTACTTATAAAGATATTAAAAAAATAATTATTGCAATGTTACAGTTTTGTCAAATCGCATCTCTAAGCTTTATATATTTTAAAAAAAAAGAGGGATAATTCATTGAGCTTTCCGGTTCAACAACGAATCGCCAGAGAAGGCTTTTACAGGCCGCTTTGCGCTGACAAAAGCCTGACAGTTCAGCGGGCTTAAGGAGGCTGATCATTTGCTCTTTAAAGATGTAGAGACACAGGCCACTGCTTTTGGTTCCCTTCCTCTCCGGGTTTGATTTACATTCTGAGCGTCTCTCTGAGTGAAGCTGATGACGGCCAGCTAATACGTCACTCCTCCATACTGTCTTAGTAACGTCAAGATAATTGAACTTGTTTACATATCCTCTGGGAAATCAGCCGACGCCAAGAATACACCAAAGAGAAGAACACGAGCGGCGCGCGCTGGGGTGTGTGACTTGAAATGTTTTGTTTTGTTTTTTGTATTTTATATCCAGCCGTCTCGTGTCACACCTATATGTTCTGACAAAAGACATGCAATAAATTGGGGGGGGGGGGGGAACTATGCATGTGTGTGTATCCGTGCGTCCATTTCCCTCAACACACACACACACGCACGGGCGCGCGCGCCCATCCGCCGCTGCGAGTGACGCGCCGCCAGTGCATGTGTAACCTGAGATTCAGGTGGTGATGCAGGCGGGTGTGCAAATACGTGAGTGGAATTTGTTACCACGGCAACAGTCGGTGCGATGGAATGGCTGGTGCAGTTCTATTAGCGAGAAGCAGTTTCCATAGCGACTCAACATCGCAGCTGCCTATGCAAGAGTGTGTGTGTGTGTGTGTGTGTGGCTTTGTATGAATACGGTGTGAATCCTGTGTGAATTTCGGCGTTCATTAGCGTACCTTGCCATGTGTGTCTTGATTTGTGCCTCTTTTTTTTTTTTTTTCATCCGTGATATCTTCAGGGTTTTTTTTTTTCCATGTTTGTGACTCTCCAATTCCATTTCTTTACCCATCGCTTCTCTCATGCTGCCTATTTTCATCTTTTCCTCTCTGTTTCTATCTTGCGCCCCCCCCCCCCCTCCTTCCTCCGCCCCGCCTCGCTCCCCCTCTCTTCTTCCAACCCAGCTCTCTCACTCTTTCTTTCTCTCCTGTTATCTTCCCGTCTCCCTCCCTTCTTTGAGCGCTGAAGCTCATCAGGGTAAACAGATGCTGTGGCTGTTATTTATGTTTCCACTTGGTCTGCCTTTCATACAAATTATCCACAGGGCCTGCACAGTGCAGACGCTCAGCCTAACTGGAGTGCTCTGGCAGCTCTCTCAGCCTCGTCCACGCTCAGACGCTCCGAACATACCACAGACGCTCCGATGGGGTGAGGGTGGGGGGGTCAGGAATGGAGGAGTAGTGGCAGGTGGGTGGGGGGAGGTAGAGGGGCGCACACAGGCTGACTGAGTAAACCATAGCAACATACTGATGGCCGCAAAGACACCAATAACAGATAAGGCATCGGAACCGCTTGCACCATTTGCTCCACACGTGGAGGGGAATAAGAGCGCGGGAAGATGACATCGCTGCAGAGGACGGGATGAACAGGCAATCACAGGAGGAGGCATAGAATGGGACATGCACTAAATAGTTTCACCCAGCCAATTAGAAAAGTGTTTACAACCCACTCACAGGTCAGACATTTGTAGTAAATTCAACCTCGTCCTGTAGCCGATTCCCCATTATTTTATTTTTTCCTTTAAGACATAAAACATATCAGAACGGTATTGAAAATAATGAATAATTTACACCAGGAGAGGAAGAGATGTCACGCCACTGTCTGAAAAAGCAGACTGTGCTGTTATTTTAAAAGCAAAGCTAGATGGATCGCAGACTTTGCTTTCTGCACCGGGTTTAGCGTGTTTTATCAGCAATTAGCATTGGCAGGCAGCACAAAAAAAAAACAAAAAAAAAAACAGAAAAGACCAAAAAAGGATGAAGTGCAGCAATGTTGCTCTGCTTCTTTCAGCCCTTATGTTTTCTGCACAGGGTCTGGTAAGGACTCCAGCAAAAATGATGAAAAAGCCGCCCAATTAGCGGACCAGCTCGTTTCGGCCCTGATGAAAGCCATAAGCTGAAACACGTTGGTCTACCAATGAAGTTGGTTTCTCACCATTTCAGGTGTTGCTGAAGTCTTCACCTCTCATTACTTTCCTTTCGCCTTGGGAAGTGAGGTGAGGTTGTGCCAGAACATTTTGGATATCGGTTTGAGAATCTAAATAAATCACAGTTTTGTCTCAACACAGCCTTGGATCTTTTGGGAAAAAGAGAAAGAAAAAAAGACAACAGCTTATTATATTATATTCATCTGATTTCATTTTAAACACCTTAGTGATACAGAAAATGGCTAAACTTGACTCTTCTTCGTTCTGTAACAGAAACATTAAATAGTCTTGTTGTAAACATTAACATATGGCATTCAATCAATAAGAAAGGCTGATAGTCCAGATAATAATCGTCTGAATCTTGTCACCAATCAGTTTTTCCACATTTTCTTCTTTCATATTCTGACTGTGGCAGAAATGTTTGCGATTGTTTCTTTTTCTCTCATGAAAATTCTTTACCACTTCTCTAGAGTTGGCATATATATATATATATGTGTGTGTGTGTGTGTTGCGGGGGGGGGGGGGGTAATTGCATACTTATATGTTTGCATGTGAAAATTGTTGAATTTGAATCATGTTTCACAAGTAACGCACATCTTTTTTTATTATTTTTTTTTTGAAAAATCCGTATTTTGCAGATATTCGAGATCGCCGAAAGAAGCCAGTCATGCTCTTTATCCACGGAGGCTCCTACATGGAGGGCTCAGGGAACATGTTTGACGGGAGCGTCCTGGCTGCCTACGGAAACGTCATCGTCGTAACCATGAACTACCGCCTTGGCGTGCTCGGTGAGTTTGAGGCATCACATTATACCATGTTTGCCATGTCTCTGCCAGGAAGTGACAGAAGCGGTGACTTCAAAAGGGAGAAAATATAAACTAGTTTTTGTAGTCGAAAATGGCTCCAACAGTTTCTCTTTGAACTACTATCGTAGGGTTTATGAATATATGTTTGTAGCCTTTGGTTTCACATTTTAGAATATAGAAGCCGTCTTAAGTTAATTTAAAAGTTTTTTAATTATGCCAAAGAGAAACTAAGTATCATATCAGACGAGTATCTTCAGATGATGATGCAGTGAGCAGGAATGGGTCTCCAGCAGCAGTTGGTCTTGCAATGAAACTGAAGAGGCCTCTGACTGAAGACTGTTTCTGTAATAAATGTAGTCTTATGACAGTCATATCATGCTTAAATCTCAATTTCCAGGCAGCAGATACAATGTTCCACAGTAATATGACCCGGATGACAGCATCGGTCATTGGCAAGTGTTGCTAACCCACTTCATTTGCTTTTGCTGCTCCTCTTTAAATCTCTGTTTCAGTCTTCCATTATGTTATTTACTTGATAAACAATCTTTGTGCAATAACCTCCAGACGTTTTACGGTGTAACAGAAGTACGATGGGCTCAGAACAGGGGGCTTCTTTATCGTCATCGGTGCCCATGTAAAATTTACGTGCCAACATATTACCGTGCATGTACAACTTGAGGCACCGTCGCTCCACATCATCATCATCATCATCTCCACAAAGATCACTACTTAAGATCTACTTAAGTAAATATTTTACTTTGCTAAATAGACGGAAGATTTAGTTTCTGATCTTCCTCAGCCGCAGCGATCACACAAACACTCTTTTGGGATCAAACGACCTCTGATGCTGCAAACCAGCGCTGCAAATGAGACAAACTCATTTCCAATTTCTACCGTACCATGCAGCATTTATTTAATTATTTCACCGAAGCTATCCAGGATTTTACAAACGGCGCTGCCGACACGAGACGTTCCTGCTGCAAGCCCACCTGAATTACGAAGCAGAATTAATGGCTTATCGAGGTAACGTCTGGTTTAATGCGGGATTTTAAGTTGCACAAAGTTGGTTGACTCCTTACCTGGGTCTGTCGCCGTGGTAATTACCTGTGATGTCGAGGAGCGTCTCGTTATGCGCATTCATCAGCTTCTTTTATGCGTGTTCAGATTTCTTCCTGCCTTTTCAGGGGGATTGATCCACTTATTCCCACCTGTTTTTGTTCTTTTTTACGTGAGCTTGCGCATATCCTGAGTCAGTAACCTTGGGTTGAATTGGAGACTTGGAAACCAGAGTATTTCAGTTTGAATTCATGTGTGCGCCGAGTATTGAGCAGATATGTTGTTTGGGCACCTTGGAGCTACAGAGTGGCTCCAAAAATACTTAAAGTCTTATTATCTGCTCAGAATGAATCCATTCAAATTTAAGCACTTTTCACTTTCATCACTAGGTTGGACCTAAATACAGAACAACAGTGGGGAAAAAAACTGTTTATGATTGTGTGATAGCTTGTGTTGGTATATAACACAAAACCCAATAAAACAGATTAAAGTTTGCTGTTCTGATCTGATGAAATGATAAAAAGGTGAATGGTCTTGCAAGGGAGTATTTCTTTGTAAGAAAAAACCCAATAGTGACATCCCGAACAACCCAACGCTTTTGTTCATTCGACAACAGAAAACTATTTCCTTTAATCGTTTCTAAACATTTTAAATACTTTTAGAATCTTTCTTTCCACTGGATTTTTTATTTTATTTTTTTTGCTGTGTGAACACGGCCTGTGAGTGTGCGGCCAAACGTGTGCACAGTCCCTCCGTGCGGCTGGATATCAGGAAAGTCAAGTATTTACATTCGCCATCGTCTTCCGGAGGTGTTTGCACAAAGACTATTTGTGGTGGTCTTTGTTGTTGCCAGGTTGTGTAATCAGATCTTGTTTATTGCATCAGGCCTGTTTCAACATATCACAATAATGATAAACAGAGAAACCGGAGTAGTTTAGGACAGAGTCCAAGAGATGCAGTGAGTATTAACAGAGGGCAACATAATCCACAGTGTTATTGACAGTGCCGAAGGAGAGGCACGGGGACAAGGACAAACTGGGAGCCTTTGGAAAGGAGCTGCATGTCAATGTGCGGATCTTTTTTCAGTGGGTATGCGATTTTTTAAAAGAACATTTCAGGATTGTTAATTGTTTCAAATTAAACTTACACCAATGCCATTCATCGAGACAATGCTGAGTTGCTGCAGATTTGTGTGTCAGAAGATGGGTCGGCTACAGAAGGACGTGGTCAGCAGAAATGTTCGGCTTAGATCAAGTTCAAGTTTATTTTTAATAAAGAGACGATTTGTATTAATGAGCATTTACATGGAAATGTATGAGATTATAGCCAGGTGGCTAATTTCTATCTCTCGTTCCATTACAGCAAACTAATACATTTAGGGATTAAAAACAACATCAAATAACAGTAGGGAATAAACCATCTTAACATCTGTTTATCTTTATATACTCAATATTGACATTTTTGGCTTTCCAAGAGCCAGTTTTTAGGATGTTTTTTCTTCTTTTTTTAAATGAGATGAGAAGTGAAAGGTTGCTTGTGTTTGTCAGAATTGTGTTAAAGTGTGAGAAACATTACAGGAAAAGGAGCTTTTTGGTTGTTTTTTTTTGGCTTTTTGGAGCTGAACAGTCACCCCAAGAACCTGCCCTCGTTGCCTCGCTGGTATTCTTTTGAATAAACTGTTGTAATGGCAATGGAGCATAACCATGAAATATTTTATAAACCAAGAAAGAATCTCGACCTTTTACTATGTCGCCCCAACTTAGTCACTCGTGTTTCTGCAGTATCTGGCAATGATGATACCATTTAACAATGCTCAGTCAGTATTATGTGGCCAAGAAAATATCCCTCATACTACTACAACACCACCAGGCAATGTTTTTATAATCTGTAATTGTTCAATTTAGGTGAGTCAACGTGAAGTAGACTCAGTTTTTTCATTCTTAGCGACTTGGTGTGGTCTTCTGCTGCTGTAGCCCACCTTCATTAAGGTTCAACGTCTGAAAGAGTAAACATTTGAGACACATTTTTAAGACATCACCTCTTCTGAATTCTGACGTCACCTGCGACTTGCTGAATATTTCCGCTTTTTTTTTTTTTTTTTTTTTTTTTTTAGAGAAAACTTGAGAGCTCAGGCTTGCTCCCCCCCGTTCAAAGTCAGCACCCCCTTTCTTCCCCC
>NW_015112949.1:253721-292902 GCF_001443285.1 Poecilia latipinna | reverse complement strand
CCTTTTAATATTTTCTGTCCCCTGCGGCTTTTTTAATTTTTTCCCTTTTTTTTTTTTTTTTTTTTTTTTTTAGAGCAAACTTGAGAGCTCAGAGCTGCTCTGCCACGTTCAAAGTCAGCATCGCCTTTCTTCCTCGTTCCCAATCATAGTTTGAATTTAGCAAGTCATCTCCAGACGCCTAAATGCATCGAGTTGCTGTCGTGTGATTGGCTTTGGTTGATATTTCTTTCAACCAGCAATTGCCCAGGTGCACCTATTGAAGCACCTGCTAAGTGGAAAACTCTTGAGGCGATCTCTTCCGTTTGCTCCAGCCGCAAAGACCTTGACCTTGTGTCCAGAGTTGTAAATGTGACTGACTTGCTCCGACACCTGGGCTGCGATGCCTTCCTGAGCTCCTTAAGGTGCACTCAAACATTTCAAAGTTGGCAAGTTCCTGGGAAAACCATGGAAATTGAGACGAGGCGCAGAAATACAGACGTGGATATAGATCCGGCCGAGTTATTATGAGGGATGATGCAGTGTCCTCGATTCTGTAAAGATTGTTAAAAATTTCGATATGTGGGCGACTGCGAGCTCTCCCCCTCTCACTCACACTCTCAGATATGCTTTAAATGGGTTACTGTACTAAGGCGATTATCCTAGTGAGTGTGTGTTGCATAGGCACGCATGTTGGCCTGTGTACATGTCAATTGCTAAATGTGCAGCGCAGCAGCCGCGGCACGTATGTGTGCGTGCGTGCGCCGTAATTAGTTGCGTGCGGCGCGTAAAGCACACACATGAATAATGCACCATCCATCTGAATTTTTAATATCCCTCCTCTCTGACCCTGTGCATTTGAGTCAAAGTGAGAAACAGAGGTACACAGAATCTTAATGGTTTTATGTCCTAATCTTTAGTATTATCCTGTACTTACACTCGCAGGAGCTTACACATGCCAGCCTCGCTTTATGCGACGCCTGCGCCTTTAAGGGAGCGATGGAGAGTCAGGGGTAAAAGGGAAGAAGGGAGAGCGGGGAATAGAGATGGATGAGCGGGGGAGAGTCGTAGAGAGACAGTGAGGGAAGAGGAAACAGAAGGGGGGAGACGGGGGCAGGCTAAAAATAAACCTACAGAAATGCTTTTTTAAATCTGCAGCGAAGCAAAGTATTCATTGGAATAAATGCTCCATGCGGTGGGACCGAAGCGCCCTGCTATACGGCTTTAGTGCTTTGTGCTGTCACCCGCGACCCCCTCACACATATGTGTCTAACAAATGATCACTTCTAAAGGATTTTCTCATCAATTTATGATACACTGAGCGGTAAAGTGATAAAAATGGGTGAAAATGCGAAGCAAATGTCTGCTGCACTCAGCCGAGGCCCCGGAGCTTTCGGAGACTGTTTGTGGTTTAAGAAGCGCTTCTCGCCTCACCTTCTCCTACCTTCCTCCCGCTCCAGGCTCACGGAGAACTCTGATTTGTGCAGCACAGCCATCTGCTCAGACTAATTAACTAATTAACTAATTAATGAACTCTGGGGAAAGGCCCACCACCATCGTTTGGCTCCAGGAACATTTTTAACCTCGGGAAGAGAGATGAAACGCATCTTCTGGAAACATTTCGCTCTACTTCTTCTTTTTTTTTTTTTTTTTCTTTCAAAATTTCTGCTTGTTACTTGAAAGAAGACAGGTTCTCTATTTGAAGCTAATTTTCATGATGGTAAACAACTAAAACTTGCGTTGGCTCACATAATAATTAAAGCCGTGGTTATATGGTTATTGTCCTGACAACTGAATACTTTTCAGAAATTTTACTTTACGTATGAAACCCCTAACCCTAACAAATCAACCGAAAAAAAAAAAAAAAATTAAAAAAAGTCTGAGACAATTTGTGAAGAAAAAAAATCCCTTTCATTAAATCAGCTTAAACTTTTAAAAACAATTATAGCACTATACCTAAAACTGTTTGGTTGTGACCCTGAGTGCTCAAATTTTTCTTTTATGAAAAATGAGTATCAAAGCTTTGTGCAGAATTCCAACTTAAAGTTGATCAACGTAAGTGAGTTAACCAACAAAATCCATATTTCTTTGTACACAGGAATAAACAAAATACATAAAAAATGCACTGCAGATTGAAGAAAGGAGTTAAAACGGAGACAGCGATGCTGTACATGACTTACTTCTTGGGAAAATTGTCACTGTTCATTTTCAAGGACACTGGTAATTCATTTGTTTGATTTTTTTATATTTTCCAAATTCATTTTTTTCTGAAATCTTTTTTAATCCTCTTATTTTTCAGTGTTGTATGTCATTAAAATAAACACATTCAATAATAAATAAAAAATGCACTGCAGATTGAAGAAATCGTCTCGTGTCAATTTAGTAATTTAATGTTTTCTTTTATTTTAGAAAAGCACAACATTGCGTTTTTCATATGAAAATAACAAACGGCACACAAAAAAAATCAGCAATTTCACACATTGTTGGCTCCGTCTAACACACCAACCAGTTACCAGGATTCTTTGCTTTGTGTTGCATCATTCTTATATTGTGGTCACATACTGCACAAAGTTCTGAGTTTGGACCCCCCCCCCACGTTCCAGCCTGTTGAGTTAGAAATGAGTTTAGAAATATAAACCAGGGAATAAAGTTTTATTTAAACAATTATAAAAGTTGTATTTTTCATTTTAATAGAAATCATTTTTAATATTTTCTTTGAAATCCAGGTAAATAATAAACTGTACATAAAGACTAACTAGTCTGAGAATGTTTGGATCTTTCACTGATCAATACAAGTGTTTGTAAAACAGTTGCCTTTTGTTTCTCTGCTTTTGCTTACAGACAGACATTACATCGAACAATGTCTTTGCAAAGTTAAAGACTGACCCAATGATACACACCTTTATTTGATTGACCTGGCTTTATGTCCATTGTCTTTAATGATATCTTTATTGTATCCATGGGCACTTTTAGCCGTCAGTCTATAAAGTTTAATGGTTGCCCACTCTGGCTCCAAGAATAGATTTGACTAAAAATCCCTTGCGCTTCCTGCGTCCTGTTTCAGACGAGACATAGTCTGTGAAACACCGATGCGATAATGACTGTAAATGTAGTTTCGTGGCATCAAGACATTAACACAACAATTATAAACAAAATAAATCATAAGCATCTATTTGTTTTGAGTTAAGTGGACATATCTAGCTATCAAACCCTTCGGAGGCGGTTGAAGCGCTTGCCCTTGGATTGCTTTGCGCCAACAAAAGGGACACTCCGTACCGATGTGGGTTTCTAAGATTACATACAGGTCAATAAGAGGTTCAGATGTTGACCGTGTAATGAACTGGGTGAGTTAATACACCCAACAATTGAGCCTTTTGACTTATCCACTTGTAGCTTCAGCATCCTTGAACTTAAACTACAAAAAGCAATAAAAATGACAGTTTCGCGAAACTGGTCAGCCAGAGGTCCATGAAGTTGTTTATGCAGTTTAGCAGGAATAATGTGATGTAATAGTTCAAAATATTTAATAGAAAGTGGCTGGAATAATATAATATTTTGATGATTAAAGTTAGAAGAAATGCACGTATTCATATATATTATTGCTCTCTATCCAGTGATGCCCAAATGTTGTGTCTCATGGATCAAAATCAGTTAAAAGCAGCCGAAAGAATGTTTATTTTAAAAACTAAAATCACACTATTTGCTGTAGCTCTAAAACGTAAATGGATTTTGTGCAAAAAAAAAAAAAAAGCACTGAGTTTACAATTTTTTCTGAGTTCAACAAAAAAAAATCATAATATAATAATCATAATATTATTATATTATGATTCAATGTCCTGATCTCAGCAACAAGATCAGGACGGGTCACTCTTTATTTAAAACAGTTTTTGTTTTAAATAATTTGTTCACTTAGGTTGAATAAATGAATTAAAAGCAGATCTAGATGCACCAAAATCTGTTTGTGAGTGAAAATCAGTGAATAGATGTGATCCATAAGCCATAGGAGAGTTATTGTGTACAATTTTGTCATAAGGTTTTTAAATTATTTGTATAACTCAATAAAGTAAACTTGTTTTGACCTGATTTTCAGCCTAAAATTGACAACTGTAACAGTAGCTTGCTGCAGTGGGAGTTTCGATAAGCCTGAAAAGTCGATTGCATTAGTGAACCAGAGACTTGAATGTTAGCCTATACCGCCCATGAAATGTCATTTAAGCTGGTCTGACGCCTAAATTCACAGGAACAGCTTGAGATCTGCTTCCGGTCTTGGAAATGAAGCTAATTACTAGCGAGCTGACAGGATCTCAGTAGTTTATTTTCTTCGGTTCTATAACAAGCCTACATTTGCTACAGGAACATAACTATAGGAGAAAATAAATAAATATATGAAGTGGATAAAGTGTGACACGATGTGTAAATCCACCGACTTTGCATGGAATAATTTAACAACACGTCTCCACGCACCCAAATATCACAAGAAAGAAAGTGGGTGTTGAGAGTAAAAAAAATAAAAAAACATCGTTGTGGGTTGAAGGGTGAAATGTGCCACCAGGAGAAGGAATTTAATGGTACTCAATGAGCCAGTGAAGGCAAACGGTTTAATAGTGCATCAGCATGGCAGGAAGTTATATCTTTCTCCTTACCCACAGACGTCAGCCACAGTTAAGCATATTATTATATTATGATTCAAAGCTTTGAAAATGTGCAGCACATGTCCCTTAGGGGAGAAAAAGAGCTGTGAAGAGAGAAATATGTGGGTTAAATTAGAGAGAGAAGAAGAAGAAGAGAGAGAGAGAGGGAGAGAAAATCAAACCTACTGGGATTCATAACAAAGGCAGGTCTTTACATGAAGACATGGAGCACATGAGAATGATGTTGAGATTACGAATGTTAGAATCATTTATTGTGGTTAGCATTTTCAGAAAAAAATATGGTTCTCATGAATATATTCAGTATTTAAAGCAAGAATGGAGCGCCACATTAGAAATGCGTGGCAGGCGTCCACCATAAGTTCATCTTTACCTTCAAAGTTAACTAAATAATATTTTATTAAACTGATTACAAACATGGGATCTACTTTTTCGTTTGTTTTTCATTTTTCTAGAATGCTGCCAATGCTTATTGAATTAGACTAGAGCTTTTGAAAGAACAGATAAAGTCATGTGTAAACATCTGAAATTTTGACAAAAAAAAAAAGAAGTAGGTTTTAAAAAAAAGACGATCTCAAAAAGCAGTAGCTCAATCTAAGGGGTCAAAAGTCATTGATGTCTTTCAGGGTTTCTGTTCCGCAGCAATTCACCACAAACCGGGAAAACATAATGGAAATACTCAGTAGAGAAAAAAAAATCTACCAAAGTTACTCCAAGATTCCTCATCCAGGAGGTAACAAAAGAATCCAAAAGAACAATTAAAGGGAGATACGTTCAAGGGTCATTATGAAAAAAAAAAAAAAAAGAAATTTAACAAAAATAGCATGTAGTGTGTCTGAGAGTTTCAAAGTCAAACAAAACAAAGGTCCGTGTGCAATTTGGTTAAAAAAAAAAATAAAAATCTCAGTCATCCCCAAAACTTTTGGAAAAATAGTCTGTGATTTTATGTGACAAAAGTCTAAGTATAAAGATTGCCTTTTGTAGAAAAAAAATAACAATAAAAAATATGTATGGGACAAAAAAAATGTTCTCACTGCACTTAGTAATGTTCCCAATTTTCTACACATATGGCGTAAAGATATGTGGTAAAAGTAATCTCATTTCTCTGCATGCTTGGTCATAGATTGTGACACATAATTGAAATAAATCTGTCAGCTGGTCTTCTGGCTGAACCTTAAGCTTCATTGAGACTTACAGCGGTAGATTTCCTCTAAAACACTCCAATAATGCTACATGTAGATATCATGAATACTCCCTCAGTTTTTTTGCATGTGTTCTAGAGTCATGTATGTTACTTCTTCTTTGACATTTTTACAAAATCTTCACCCGAGTTTGTGTTTCACCTTCATGTGCACATTTTAATCACCCTTTCTCCCTGCATTTAAAAAAAAAAAAAAGGAAGAATTTTGAAGCCTCTGATCACACCTGTGATGTCACGGGGAAATTATATAACGTGTCCTTCATCATGTTTCTTTCACCTCTGTCAGTCAGTATCTGATAATAGCTTAAGGCAATATTCCCTTTAATACCTGTTTTATGTCTGTGGATTTTTTTTTTTTTTTTTTAATCCTTCATTTCCCTGGACTCCACACCAGCCCCTCCCCTCCGCTGCCTTCACACTGTCCTGTGGAGACGGTTTTCAGTGACCAAAAGGCAGGTGCTCCGTTCAGATTACTCTGCAGATGTCTCCGAGAGCGGCTGAATGACAGTTCCGCATCTCCGAGGCTCACGATTAAGACTCCAGAGTCACGGCGGCGCCACGAAAGAGAATAAATCTGTCACACACACACAGAGAGAGAGGGGGGTGGGATAAACGTATGAATATGAAGAGGAATAAATGAAAGAATAAATAGTGCCGCCAAAGAGAATAAATATGTCAAACACCATCAAAATAAACGCGGGAAATCTAAAAAAGATTATTTGTTTTCGAAAGAAGATGGAAGTCAGTGGGAAATGTGGCAGTGAAATAGATCTTGGGTCACCGCAACTAAAAAAAATGTGCAGGATCATAGGAATCATAAAATAATAAGCATGTTTATTTTAGATAAATATATATTAAAGACAGAAGAAAGAACAAAAATAAACATTATTGCACAGTGCTCGTCACTGTATTTTTTTAAAATTAATTTTCTCATTTCATTTCTCATTTTGTCTTTTTTTTATTATTCCTCAACAGATTTAATCCGCTCTACTCTGAGGATTTAGTGAATAAATCTGGTTATTATGGACCATTCAATGTGCTGTATCAAATATTGTAAGGAGTCATGTAAAGTAGGGCTGCAGTCCGTGTTAAACAGCTCTGCAGTTTTTTTATATTAGCATTTAGCATGATAGGTTAGCATTGCTAACTGTGATTAGCATTCTCTGTTGCTTTTCCCAGTGAAATAAGAAGATCCATACCTTAACAAACGTCTGCCAAAAAACATTTCCAAATCAAAAGTAGCCTGGAAAAGAATTGACCTGCTAACATTGCTCTCCTGTTTAGGTTAAGTGTCTGAGAAAAAAAAAAAAAAAAAAAAAAACTGATCAGTTTTTCTGTTGTTTTTTTTTTTCCTGTTTTTTTTCTACTTTTGGAAATATTAGTTTAATTATGCTAATCTGGGGAGATGAGATGACAACGAGCAACAGGTAGAAAATATGTTGTTTCTCAACACTATCCACAAGTTTATTTCTATCCAAAGGTGAGTGCCAGTAAAACAGAAAATCATCTATGACCAGAATCAACAAATTTTCCAATTTAAATTTTCTTGTATTTTTGCTTAGTTTACCACACTCAAAATAAGCGTCTTCTAAATATTATGTGTGTAATTATAAAGATTATGTCTTACACTACCAGCACTTGAAATAGTCCTTTTACAAGTGCCCTAATAATGTCATAAAACTCTTTTGGGTTAGAATTTTCACGTCATTTTGGTAAACATCTCGGGTTTAAAATCCCCTCCTTTCGTCTGTGCTCCCTCAGAGATTCATCACTTTTTCCTCAACCTGTGTCTTTACTTAAAGGCTGATGACTCGTCTCACGGTTCCTTTGCTCTTACCTAAAGCAAGAGTTGAATATGCATGAGCTCAACCTCACAAACTGCTGCTCTCAGCGCTAAAGTCAGGAGGAAGACCAGCTCAGCACAAGGGGGTGGGGTGGGTTCAGAAAGAAAACTTATTGTAAGAGAAAGAGGGAAGAAAACGGTGCTGGCGAAAGGGGGGAGGGGCCCATTGAAGATAAACCAAACTCGTAAAACGAAGCAAGCTGTGTTGGCTACAGCTAACAAGCTAGCTTCCAGACTCGGTAGCTAGCTCTGGCATTACCCTCTTAGTTCATGCAGCTGCTGTGTACTTGAACGAGGAAGCGCTCGGATATGTGTATGCAAGTGCTTTTGTGAGTGTCTGTCCATATAATTTTGCCAGAAGCCCTGGACAGTTGCCAGGCAACTGTGGCATGCTGCTCAGCACTCGACTGGCCAGCAGACGCTCGCACATGCTCGTGGTTTTGATAAGTAGCAGGGGTCGGCGCTGATGCACGACCAGGTCAGAGTCGAGCCAGACAATCGCTGGGATCTGACAACGGCTCGGTAAAGTAGGAGAGCGTAAACAATATCTTAATTGCGCGGATTGCTCCTTATGTTCCAGCAGCAACAGTGATATGATCGGAAGTAACGAGAGATTTCTATTTTTAACAGCCTGTTCAACACTACGCTGGGCTTCGTGGAAGCTGGAAGCAGCTGTGGTTTTTCATGAATTAGGTAGTCCTATTATCTCCTCATCCCAGTTTAATCATGCTTTGTTTTTTTTGTTGTTTTTCTTTTTTTTTTTTTTTTCCCTGATCGCTGCCTCATTATCATTTTGGTTGAGGACATTGCTGAATCACTGCAGATTTTCTACTTAGCAAATTTGCAAGACATTAAAAGNTCATAGTTTGAATTTAGCAAGTCATCTCCAGACGCCTAAATGCATCGAGTTGCTGTCGTGTGATTGGCTTTGGTTGATATTTCTTTCAACCAGCAATTGCCCAGGTGCACCTATTGAAGCACCTGCTAAGTGGAAAACTCTTGAGGCGATCTCTTCCGTTTGCTCCAGCCGCAAAGACCTTGACCTTGTGTCCAGAGTTGTAAATGTGACTGACTTGCTCCGACACCTGGGCTGCGATGCCTTCCTGAGCTCCTTAAGGTGCACTCAAACATTTCAAAGTTGGCAAGTTCCTGGGAAAACCATGGAAATTGAGACGAGGCGCAGAAATACAGACGTGGATATAGATCCGGCCGAGTTATTATGAGGGATGATGCAGTGTCCTCGATTCTGTAAAGATTGTTAAAAATTTCGATATGTGGGCGACTGCGAGCTCTCCCCCTCTCACTCACACTCTCAGATATGCTTTAAATGGGTTACTGTACTAAGGCGATTATCCTAGTGAGTGTGTGTTGCATAGGCACGCATGTTGGCCTGTGTACATGTCAATTGCTAAATGTGCAGCGCAGCAGCCGCGGCACGTATGTGTGCGTGCGTGCGCCGTAATTAGTTGCGTGCGGCGCGTAAAGCACACACATGAATAATGCACCATCCATCTGAATTTTTAATATCCCTCCTCTCTGACCCTGTGCATTTGAGTCAAAGTGAGAAACAGAGGTACACAGAATCTTAATGGTTTTATGTCCTAATCTTTAGTATTATCCTGTACTTACACTCGCAGGAGCTTACACATGCCAGCCTCGCTTTATGCGACGCCTGCGCCTTTAAGGGAGCGATGGAGAGTCAGGGGTAAAAGGGAAGAAGGGAGAGCGGGGAATAGAGATGGATGAGCGGGGGAGAGTCGTAGAGAGACAGTGAGGGAAGAGGAAACAGAAGGGGGGAGACGGGGGCAGGCTAAAAATAAACCTACAGAAATGCTTTTTTAAATCTGCAGCGAAGCAAAGTATTCATTGGAATAAATGCTCCATGCGGTGGGACCGAAGCGCCCTGCTATACGGCTTTAGTGCTTTGTGCTGTCACCCGCGACCCCCTCACACATATGTGTCTAACAAATGATCACTTCTAAAGGATTTTCTCATCAATTTATGATACACTGAGCGGTAAAGTGATAAAAATGGGTGAAAATGCGAAGCAAATGTCTGCTGCACTCAGCCGAGGCCCCGGAGCTTTCGGAGACTGTTTGTGGTTTAAGAAGCGCTTCTCGCCTCACCTTCTCCTACCTTCCTCCCGCTCCAGGCTCACGGAGAACTCTGATTTGTGCAGCACAGCCATCTGCTCAGACTAATTAACTAATTAACTAATTAATGAACTCTGGGGAAAGGCCCACCACCATCGTTTGGCTCCAGGAACATTTTTAACCTCGGGAAGAGAGATGAAACGCATCTTCTGGAAACATTTCGCTCTACTTCTTTTTTTTTTTTTTTTTCTTTCAAAATTTCTGCTTGTTACTTGAAAGAAGACAGGTTCTCTATTTGAAGCTAATTTTCATGATGGTAAACAACTAAAACTTGCGTTGGCTCACATAATAATTAAAGCCGTGGTTATATGGTTATTGTCCTGACAACTGAATACTTTTCAGAAATTTTACTTTACGTATGAAACCCCTAACCCTAACAAATCAACCGAAAAAAAAAAAAAAAATTAAAAAAAGTCTGAGACAATTTGTGAAGAAAAAAAATCCCTTTCATTAAATCAGCTTAAACTTTTAAAAACAATTATAGCACTATACCTAAAACTGTTTGGTTGTGACCCTGAGTGCTCAAATTTTTCTTTTATGAAAAATGAGTATCAAAGCTTTGTGCAGAATTCCAACTTAAAGTTGATCAACGTAAGTGAGTTAACCAACAAAATCCATATTTCTTTGTACACAGGAATAAACAAAATACATAAAAAATGCACTGCAGATTGAAGAAAGGAGTTAAAACGGAGACAGCGATGCTGTACATGACTTACTTCTTGGGAAAATTGTCACTGTTCATTTTCAAGGACACTGGTAATTCATTTGTTTGATTTTTTTATATTTTCCAAATTCATTTTTTTCTGAAATCTTTTTTAATCCTCTTATTTTTCAGTGTTGTATGTCATTAAAATAAACACATTCAATAATAAATAAAAAATGCACTGCAGATTGAAGAAATCGTCTCGTGTCAATTTAGTAATTTAATGTTTTCTTTTATTTTAGAAAAGCACAACATTGCGTTTTTCATATGAAAATAACAAACGGCACACAAAAAAAATCAGCAATTTCACACATTGTTGGCTCCGTCTAACACACCAACCAGTTACCAGGATTCTTTGCTTTGTGTTGCATCATTCTTATATTGTGGTCACATACTGCACAAAGTTCTGAGTTTGGACCCCCCCCCCACGTTCCAGCCTGTTGAGTTAGAAATGAGTTTAGAAATATAAACCAGGGAATAAAGTTTTATTTAAACAATTATAAAAGTTGTATTTTTCATTTTAATAGAAATCATTTTTAATATTTTCTTTGAAATCCAGGTAAATAATAAACTGTACATAAAGACTAACTAGTCTGAGAATGTTTGGATCTTTCACTGATCAATACAAGTGTTTGTAAAACAGTTGCCTTTTGTTTCTCTGCTTTTGCTTACAGACAGACATTACATCGAACAATGTCTTTGCAAAGTTAAAGACTGACCCAATGATACACACCTTTATTTGATTGACCTGGCTTTATGTCCATTGTCTTTAATGATATCTTTATTGTATCCATGGGCACTTTTAGCCGTCAGTCTATAAAGTTTAATGGTTGCCCACTCTGGCTCCAAGAATAGATTTGACTAAAAATCCCTTGCGCTTCCTGCGTCCTGTTTCAGACGAGACATAGTCTGTGAAACACCGATGCGATAATGACTGTAAATGTAGTTTCGTGGCATCAAGACATTAACACAACAATTATAAACAAAATAAATCATAAGCATCTATTTGTTTTGAGTTAAGTGGACATATCTAGCTATCAAACCCTTCGGAGGCGGTTGAAGCGCTTGCCCTTGGATTGCTTTGCGCCAACAAAAGGGACACTCCGTACCGATGTGGGTTTCTAAGATTACATACAGGTCAATAAGAGGTTCAGATGTTGACCGTGTAATGAACTGGGTGAGTTAATACACCCAACAATTGAGCCTTTTGACTTATCCACTTGTAGCTTCAGCATCCTTGAACTTAAACTACAAAAAGCAATAAAAATGACAGTTTCGCGAAACTGGTCAGCCAGAGGTCCATGAAGTTGTTTATGCAGTTTAGCAGGAATAATGTGATGTAATAGTTCAAAATATTTAATAGAAAGTGGCTGGAATAATATAATATTTTGATGATTAAAGTTAGAAGAAATGCACGTATTCATATATATTATTGCTCTCTATCCAGTGATGCCCAAATGTTGTGTCTCATGGATCAAAATCAGTTAAAAGCAGCCGAAAGAATGTTTATTTTAAAAACTAAAATCACACTATTTGCTGTAGCTCTAAAACGTAAATGGATTTTGTGCAAAAAAAAAAAAAAAGCACTGAGTTTACAATTTTTTCTGAGTTCAACAAAAAAAAATCATAATATAATAATCATAATATTATTATATTATGATTCAATGTCCTGATCTCAGCAACAAGATCAGGACGGGTCACTCTTTATTTAAAACAGTTTTTGTTTTAAATAATTTGTTCACTTAGGTTGAATAAATGAATTAAAAGCAGATCTAGATGCACCAAAATCTGTTTGTGAGTGAAAATCAGTGAATAGATGTGATCCATAAGCCATAGGAGAGTTATTGTGTACAATTTTGTCATAAGGTTTTTAAATTATTTGTATAACTCAATAAAGTAAACTTGTTTTGACCTGATTTTCAGCCTAAAATTGACAACTGTAACAGTAGCTTGCTGCAGTGGGAGTTTCGATAAGCCTGAAAAGTCGATTGCATTAGTGAACCAGAGACTTGAATGTTAGCCTATACCGCCCATGAAATGTCATTTAAGCTGGTCTGACGCCTAAATTCACAGGAACAGCTTGAGATCTGCTTCCGGTCTTGGAAATGAAGCTAATTACTAGCGAGCTGACAGGATCTCAGTAGTTTATTTTCTTCGGTTCTATAACAAGCCTACATTTGCTACAGGAACATAACTATAGGAGAAAATAAATAAATATATGAAGTGGATAAAGTGTGACACGATGTGTAAATCCACCGACTTTGCATGGAATAATTTAACAACACGTCTCCACGCACCCAAATATCACAAGAAAGAAAGTGGGTGTTGAGAGTAAAAAAAATAAAAAAACATCGTTGTGGGTTGAAGGGTGAAATGTGCCACCAGGAGAAGGAATTTAATGGTACTCAATGAGCCAGTGAAGGCAAACGGTTTAATAGTGCATCAGCATGGCAGGAAGTTATATCTTTCTCCTTACCCACAGACGTCAGCCACAGTTAAGCATATTATTATATTATGATTCAAAGCTTTGAAAATGTGCAGCACATGTCCCTTAGGGGAGAAAAAGAGCTGTGAAGAGAGAAATATGTGGGTTAAATTAGAGAGAGAAGAAGAAGAAGAGAGAGAGAGAGGGAGAGAAAATCAAACCTACTGGGATTCATAACAAAGGCAGGTCTTTACATGAAGACATGGAGCACATGAGAATGATGTTGAGATTACGAATGTTAGAATCATTTATTGTGGTTAGCATTTTCAGAAAAAAATATGGTTCTCATGAATATATTCAGTATTTAAAGCAAGAATGGAGCGCCACATTAGAAATGCGTGGCAGGCGTCCACCATAAGTTCATCTTTACCTTCAAAGTTAACTAAATAATATTTTATTAAACTGATTACAAACATGGGATCTACTTTTTCGTTTGTTTTTCATTTTTCTAGAATGCTGCCAATGCTTATTGAATTAGACTAGAGCTTTTGAAAGAACAGATAAAGTCATGTGTAAACATCTGAAATTTTGACAAAAAAAAAAAGAAGTAGGTTTTAAAAAAAAGACGATCTCAAAAAGCAGTAGCTCAATCTAAGGGGTCAAAAGTCATTGATGTCTTTCAGGGTTTCTGTTCCGCAGCAATTCACCACAAACCGGGAAAACATAATGGAAATACTCAGTAGAGAAAAAAAAATCTACCAAAGTTACTCCAAGATTCCTCATCCAGGAGGTAACAAAAGAATCCAAAAGAACAATTAAAGGGAGATACGTTCAAGGGTCATTATGAAAAAAAAAAAAAAAAGAAATTTAACAAAAATAGCATGTAGTGTGTCTGAGAGTTTCAAAGTCAAACAAAACAAAGGTCCGTGTGCAATTTGGTTAAAAAAAAAAATAAAAATCTCAGTCATCCCCAAAACTTTTGGAAAAATAGTCTGTGATTTTATGTGACAAAAGTCTAAGTATAAAGATTGCCTTTTGTAGAAAAAAAATAACAATAAAAAATATGTATGGGACAAAAAAAATGTTCTCACTGCACTTAGTAATGTTCCCAATTTTCTACACATATGGCGTAAAGATATGTGGTAAAAGTAATCTCATTTCTCTGCATGCTTGGTCATAGATTGTGACACATAATTGAAATAAATCTGTCAGCTGGTCTTCTGGCTGAACCTTAAGCTTCATTGAGACTTACAGCGGTAGATTTCCTCTAAAACACTCCAATAATGCTACATGTAGATATCATGAATACTCCCTCAGTTTTTTTGCATGTGTTCTAGAGTCATGTATGTTACTTCTTCTTTGACATTTTTACAAAATCTTCACCCGAGTTTGTGTTTCACCTTCATGTGCACATTTTAATCACCCTTTCTCCCTGCATTTAAAAAAAAAAAAAAGGAAGAATTTTGAAGCCTCTGATCACACCTGTGATGTCACGGGGAAATTATATAACGTGTCCTTCATCATGTTTCTTTCACCTCTGTCAGTCAGTATCTGATAATAGCTTAAGGCAATATTCCCTTTAATACCTGTTTTATGTCTGTGGATTTTTTTTTTTTTTTTTTAATCCTTCATTTCCCTGGACTCCACACCAGCCCCTCCCCTCCGCTGCCTTCACACTGTCCTGTGGAGACGGTTTTCAGTGACCAAAAGGCAGGTGCTCCGTTCAGATTACTCTGCAGATGTCTCCGAGAGCGGCTGAATGACAGTTCCGCATCTCCGAGGCTCACGATTAAGACTCCAGAGTCACGGCGGCGCCACGAAAGAGAATAAATCTGTCACACACACACAGAGAGAGAGGGGGGTGGGATAAACGTATGAATATGAAGAGGAATAAATGAAAGAATAAATAGTGCCGCCAAAGAGAATAAATATGTCAAACACCATCAAAATAAACGCGGGAAATCTAAAAAAGATTATTTGTTTTCGAAAGAAGATGGAAGTCAGTGGGAAATGTGGCAGTGAAATAGATCTTGGGTCACCGCAACTAAAAAAAATGTGCAGGATCATAGGAATCATAAAATAATAAGCATGTTTATTTTAGATAAATATATATTAAAGACAGAAGAAAGAACAAAAATAAACATTATTGCACAGTGCTCGTCACTGTATTTTTTTAAAATTAATTTTCTCATTTCATTTCTCATTTTGTCTTTTTTTTATTATTCCTCAACAGATTTAATCCGCTCTACTCTGAGGATTTAGTGAATAAATCTGGTTATTATGGACCATTCAATGTGCTGTATCAAATATTGTAAGGAGTCATGTAAAGTAGGGCTGCAGTCCGTGTTAAACAGCTCTGCAGTTTTTTTATATTAGCATTTAGCATGATAGGTTAGCATTGCTAACTGTGATTAGCATTCTCTGTTGCTTTTCCCAGTGAAATAAGAAGATCCATACCTTAACAAACGTCTGCCAAAAAACATTTCCAAATCAAAAGTAGCCTGGAAAAGAATTGACCTGCTAACATTGCTCTCCTGTTTAGGTTAAGTGTCTGAGAAAAAAAAAAAAAAAAAAAAAAACTGATCAGTTTTTCTGTTGTTTTTTTTTTTCCTGTTTTTTTTCTACTTTTGGAAATATTAGTTTAATTATGCTAATCTGGGGAGATGAGATGACAACGAGCAACAGGTAGAAAATATGTTGTTTCTCAACACTATCCACAAGTTTATTTCTATCCAAAGGTGAGTGCCAGTAAAACAGAAAATCATCTATGACCAGAATCAACAAATTTTCCAATTTAAATTTTCTTGTATTTTTGCTTAGTTTACCACACTCAAAATAAGCGTCTTCTAAATATTATGTGTGTAATTATAAAGATTATGTCTTACACTACCAGCACTTGAAATAGTCCTTTTACAAGTGCCCTAATAATGTCATAAAACTCTTTTGGGTCAGAATTTTCACGTCATTTTGGTAAACATCTCGGGTTT
Source organism: Poecilia latipinna (assembly GCF_001443285.1). Classification (NCBI taxonomy): domain Eukaryota; kingdom Metazoa; phylum Chordata; class Actinopteri; order Cyprinodontiformes; family Poeciliidae; genus Poecilia; species Poecilia latipinna. The sequence continues at coordinate 276,965 of NW_015112949.1, read as the reverse complement.
AAAATCCCCTCCTTTCGTCTGTGCTCCCTCAGAGATTCATCACTTTTTCCTCAACCTGTGTCTTTACTTAAAGGCTGATGACTCGTCTCACGGTTCCTTTGCTCTTACCTAAAGCAAGAGTTGAATATGCATGAGCTCAACCTCACAAACTGCTGCTCTCAGCGCTAAAGTCAGGAGGAAGACCAGCTCAGCACAAGGGGGTGGGGTGGGTTCAGAAAGAAAACTTATTGTAAGAGAAAGAGGGAAGAAAACGGTGCTGGCGAAAGGGGGGAGGGGCCCATTGAAGATAAACCAAACTCGTAAAACGAAGCAAGCTGTGTTGGCTACAGCTAACAAGCTAGCTTCCAGACTCGGTAGCTAGCTCTGGCATTACCCTCTTAGTTCATGCAGCTGCTGTGTACTTGAACGAGGAAGCGCTCGGATATGTGTATGCAAGTGCTTTTGTGAGTGTCTGTCCATATAATTTTGCCAGAAGCCCTGGACAGTTGCCAGGCAACTGTGGCATGCTGCTCAGCACTCGACTGGCCAGCAGACGCTCGCACATGCTCGTGGTTTTGATAAGTAGCAGGGGTCGGCGCTGATGCACGACCAGGTCAGAGTCGAGCCAGACAATCGCTGGGATCTGACAACGGCTCGGTAAAGTAGGAGAGCGTAAACAATATCTTAATTGCGCGGATTGCTCCTTATGTTCCAGCAGCAACAGTGATATGATCGGAAGTAACGAGAGATTTCTATTTTTAACAGCCTGTTCAACACTACGCTGGGCTTCGTGGAAGCTGGAAGCAGCTGTGGTTTTTCATGAATTAGGTAGTCCTATTATCTCCTCATCCCAGTTTAATCATGCTTTGTTTTTTTTTTTTTTTTTCCCTGATCGCTGCCTCATTATCATTTTGGTTGAGGACATTGCTGAATCACTGCAGATTTTCTACTTAGCAAATTTGCAAGACATTAAAAGAACAGTCATTTTCTTGAAAATGGAAAAACAAAAAGGGATTTATTTGATTAATATGTGACCAGATTAATCAAACGTGTTCAGGGTTAAAATGCGAAACTGAAAAAGGGAGGGAAAAAAATAATAATAATAAAATGTTTAGTCCTCCAGGACTAAAAATTCCCACCTTCATTACTGCTGCTTTTGTGATCATTATCGTCACTTACAATAATCATTAATAATAAAACCCACTTCCTGCTGCTCTTCCTTTGTCATTCAAGCATGCTGATTGAACCATCTGTGCCTGTGTACTGTACTTTGCTGCTGTCCTACTTTTTTTTTTTTTTTTCCAACTGCCCTTTAGAACATACTGTTTAATTCAGTCACTTGAGCTATCTGTGTCATCCCTGACTCCCAAACAAGAAAACTGCACTAGGGAAGAGGCATGTAATTTTTCTTTTTCTTTGTTTTATTTAAGGTTTTAAACCGAGTCGCAACTGGGGTTACGGTTAATAAAACACTCCGAGCACAGACAGAAGTGTGTATGCGTCTTAGAAATGAGTTGTTTATTCTTGTTGCCTGACGTTCCACACCGTGAATGAGACTTGTGTTTGAGTAATTAGACATAAACATTTTTTTCTTATTGCTATCAAGTTAGAGTCGAAGGTGCCATCGTACATGTTTTTCAAAAACCAGCCATCCTCTGGACAAAGGAAGCATCATATTCTCTGTTTTCTCCAGCGCTTTCAACACAAGTCAGCCTGATTTTCTTTGTCAGAAAATCCAAAAGACATAGGCGGAGGCCTGAACAGTAATGTCTCCTAGATCGATTACTACCTAACAAACAAACCACAGTTTGTTAGACTGAAGAGTTGCTTGTCCAGCTAGGCGGCCGGCAGCACAAAAGCACCATCGATTAGACTATAAAATAGGAAACTTAAATTTTAGGTGTATTTTTTTGCCGGCGACAAATATTTCTGATTTGATTTAATTCATAAAATGGAACAAGTAAAAAAATTGGATGAGGCAGAGATCAAGCCAGAACCAACCAGGTCAGTGTCAAAGAAACACTGTATTTATAATTGTTGTCAGTTTTGCACACTCCCACACATGTGCATGCTCTTAGAGTTGTATTTATACAGCTCTGACTCATGGGCCCTGTTTTTAGATATATATTTTTTTTTTTTTTTTTTTTTTACACATGTTAAGCAACTCTGTATTTTTGGCATTATGCTCATGGCACCAGTCTGCTGTTCGCTTATAAATCAATTATGTTTTCATCTCTTTAAAAATGGAAGCGATGATATCAGCCTTCTTCCTACAGCGTCAGGCGTAGGGTCTGATAATCAATGTGCTTTCATTAAGCTGCCTTAAATATACAGAAACAGTTTTTTTTTAAGACAATTATATGATTCATAAAAAGGAGCCTAAATTTACCCCTGAGTCATGGAAACCATCAGTGGGCTTAGGTTAAATGCCAAGACCTCCAAAAATTATCTCAGGCATCCTGTGAGAATAACATTTGTTCATATAATTGGGAGTTTGCCAATAAATTTAAATGAGATTTTCATTTGTTATATTTTTTTAACTAAATGAATCTTCCAAGACGATGAAATTCGTCTGCAAATAAGTCATTGTGCTCCATGGATCATGGTTTTAAACACTCTAAATGTTATGTAGCTGCCTTTAGCAGGGACAAACACCTGACACACAGTATAATTCTGTGTGTTAGTAAAAATGCTAATGGTGCATAACTTGACTTTATTATGTCATGCTGATTTGTAACAGGTAATTGTTTTTGATGATTTCTCTAATCAAGAGGGAAAAGTTGTCCAAACAGCGTACGTAAGGTATTGCCGGAGCATCTCAATCAGATTTAAGTCTGGGCTTTGACTAGACCTGTCCAAAACACTGTTTGGAGCCATTCAGAGGTGAAGTTGTTGTGATGCTTTGGATCATTTTCCTGATGATCATCAAAAACTGAGGACTGGGTATTCTGTTGTAGCGCATGTGATGAATTTAAACCTGTGGTTAAAAAAAATAAAAATACAAAAGTTATATCCAGGTTCTGATGCTGATCTGTCATATTTTCTCTAAAATTCTATTAGTTTTTTTGTCAGACATAGAAGGATAGACAAAAGATCCTCCAGATATAATTTTATACCACATTTAGGACAGGCTGTGTGACCCAATTTCCTCATCTGCTTTTGAATTTCCTCTTATTGTGGTACTTTTTTTTATTATGTTTTGGCCCAATTTGTGTTGTTCGACTTTTACTATTATAATAATTTCTTGACTCACAGTTGATCACAGTTTTATGAATAAGGAACGTTGATAAATGATATTTAAGTCCTCCATGTTTTAACAATAACTAGTGGATGCAAACAACAACATGAAAAAAAAGACTTAAATGTATTCTGATTGATAATTCTGTTAACATTGTAGTGGAAGCCATGAGTAATGAGAGCTATCACAGTAAGCCGTTGGCAGGACGAAAACCGTTGGGACATCATTAGCCATGCACCCAAGGCCACTGAGTGAATTGACATAAATTCATATTACCCCTTAAATTATGACCAGATTACTCTTGCCGCACATAATGAAGACGAGGACTCGCCGTGCTATTTGTGATTAGATATTAGATCCAAATCAAAGCTAAAATCTTGTGTCACTTCGCTTGCCCGTGGCATCAGTCATGGTCAATGCTGTGAGACCGGAGACCCTCACAGGAAGTGGCACAATTAATACAGCTCATCAGCAACTGCCAGGACAGGAAGTGGCCAAATCAAACACGGTATTTTCTCATTATTGCCGCTGCCGCTCTGAGGAGAATTCCCATCCAGTTTAGAGAAATCATTTTCCGTGCGTTACTCTCAGCGAGTAGCAATAGACTTTGAAAAAATAAAAAATAAAAATTTGTCACCGCATGGGCAAAATAACTTTGAACCCTGTAATGTACTCGGGGTGGGGGAAGAACGAGGCATTCTGTTTGTGTGCGGCTCGCATTATGTTCGGTTTATTTTTCTCTTGTTGTGGGTGTGCACCTGCTGCGTAAATGTGTGGACAGGAAGAAGGTGAAACACGCCTTCTGTTGCTCTCCTCCCCTCACTGCTAATATATATATATAATTTTTTTGTTTTATTATTTCAAACTGTGTGGTGTTTTAAGAGAAATTTTGTGATTTTGTGAGGTTTTTCATGTGAAGTCTCTTCGGAGAGGCAGGGGTCGTGTTATCCGTGAAAATGACAGGCGCAGCCTCCTGCTTGTGTGGGGATCATTCAGAAAATAAATAATAATTAAAAAAAAAAAATTGTCCAACTCGTGTGACTGAATTTCCGACACACTCCTCCATTCACACATAACCTGCGTCTTCTGTCTCTGTTCCTTCTTGTTTACCCTGCAGGATTTCTGAGCACGGGGGACCAATCTGCTAAGGGGAACTATGGTTTGTTGGACCAGATCCAAGCTCTGCGCTGGCTCAATGAAAACATTGAGCACTTTGGAGGAGACCCAGAGAGAATCACGATCTTTGGCTCCGGAGCCGGTGCTGCCTGTGTAAACCTTCTCATCCTGTCCCATCATTCTGAGGGTAAATTTCTTTTAGCATCACAGCCATGCTGCTTGTCAAAGGACATTAGTGTTTTGGAAGAGGGTTTCGTTTCTGGGTGTTGTTAATTGTTTTATTTAAGGCTCGGCGTACAACCGATCAACATATTTGTCAATGGAATAGAATGGATGCGATTTTGCCTGGATAGTGTTTTATTGAAACTCTCAGTGTTTTATTACCCCACCACTCCTGTGTCAAACCATTTTTTTTTTTTTTTGTTAAATACCTCCAGTGACAGCTGGAGGTATTTTTGGGTGTATGTCTCTCCCATCTTTGAAACTGAAAGTTTCGCCGACTCATCTTTTCGAGAAATAGCCCAAAGATCAGTCAGATCACGCAGATGTATGGTCAGTTTTCAAATCTCGCCACCGACTCTCAAATTAATCTAGGCCTTGACGTGGACCGGCCCGCTTTGATGTGTTGTTAATAACTCATTTTATTTTTAACCGCCTTTGTAGACACTCAAGGGCGCCAAACAAGAACAAGACGTTAAAGACAAGAAGGGCACAGAGAGAAAACAGGGAAGCTGAATAATGCAATAAAAATAAAATAAAACACAGGGTGATGCTTAGCTAGTTCTCTTTGGTCACATCCGAGAAGGGCACCTTTTAGCACATGCTCGCCGTGTCCTTTTGATGGCCCGTGATAAACTGCAAATAGAGCATTCTCTCACTCCTACTCTTCCATAAAAGCTAGCTTTGTGGAGTGTGTGATTGAAAGTTGTCCTTGCAACAGGCTTTCCCGCCTGATTTCTGCAGCTCTCCAAAGTTACCGAGGGCCACTTCGCTGCTTCGTCCTCTGCTTTTCCCAGCTAGTTAGCTTAGATAGATGACCATTTCTTCATTGGTTTTGCAGTTATGTGACGCTCTTTAAATATTCCAGTGATTAAACAAAGCCCTGTGAGAAAGGCAGTGGCTCAGGAGGCAGCGATTTGTCCTGTAAGTTCAAACCTCGCTCGTTTCAGGGGTTTTTTTATTTGCTCAACAAAGTTGAAATTATGCATGTATTGGTCTAGTCCAGGGGTCACCAACTCCAGTCCTCGAGGGCTACCATCCTGTAACTTCTAGATGCGTCTCTGCTCAAACACACCTGGATCAAATAAACTGCTCGTTTCCAGCCTATTGCAGAGAGGAATGAATGCTGGTGAGGGAATTCAGACATTTTAGTCAGTGAAATCTGCGCATGAAAAAGATCAACAGGTATGAACTTTTCTTTTTATATATATATATATATATATATATATATATATATATATATTTTTTTTATATATATATATATATATATATATATATATATATATATATATGCATCTCGAGTATCTAAAAATGATTTTCAAGTTTTGCGGAACAGCTAAGGTTCGTCCTCCTAAATCGACTCATACATCTCCCCTTTTTCAGATTAAACAGACCAATCTGCAGTTTAATCTCATCCGTTTGTTTGTGGGCCACATTTAGAAGGATGTGTTTTATTCCGTGGAAGAACAGCTAGAGCTCTGCTCTCTTAGTAACAAATTCACATGCTCACACACACACACACACAGCCACCATAGCTACATAGCACGAGAAGGAAACACAAGACAGACAGATACCTAGTTAAGATTATCATTGTGATTACTTCCCGTAAAGCATATAGGCAAAATAGCATTTACTTCCTTCAAATTCAATTTGCTGACACATATTCTGAACAAATCTATTCTTTGAAACACTCTGTTCATCCTGAACCCAAACAGGCTCTGAATGCAGTGACCCGTGACTCGACTCAGATGCCGTGCTTCCCCTTTAATCTCCAAGCAGATTCTGCGGAGCCTGAAGATTCACTGGGAGTCGCTGTCATATGTGCTCCCTGATAAATATTTATCTGAAAACATAATACAGCTGAACAAAGCGATATCCATGTCGGCTCAACGTGACTAAGTTCGACTGCGGACCAAAACACCCTTAAGCCATCTCTGTTGCTGCTTGGTGATGGGGCGTTTACACTCAGGAGTTCTGCTTTCATCTCTTCTATAACAAACAGATACATGAAGGTTTTTGAAACCAAAATCTGAAACTTTTATGAGTTTACTCAAAAAAAATCACTTAGTCCAAGTCGCATTCGGTTCATTTTTTTTTAGTAGCTTCAAAGTAGACAGGCTTTCTTATAATTGTTTTAAAGGTATAAAGTAATTTCACATTCCATCTAAAACTCTTTGATTTTACCTTTAAAGTTATGAGTTTGAGGAGGATGAACATTTTGTGGGTATTTCTATAAAGTGCAACGTTTCTCCCAAATCCAAACAATACACGTATTTTTTTAATGGAATCACATATAAGCAAAGTATCTTTAATGATCTAAATAATTTAAAAAAGCAATGTTTTTGGAGATAATGATGTGTGTTTATTGGATTTAAACAGACTGGGGCGCAACGGTTACTATAAACATACAATTTTTAGGAAATTCTTGCAGTGGTCTTAATTTTTTTTTTTTTTTTAGTTGTTTATTACTATGTACGCTGAGAGTGCAGGACTGAAGTCAGATTCTTTAAACGAGTACACTTTATTGGCCGATAAAACAGAAGGTTAGGAGATATAAGGTATATGATGGACTGAAATAAAGTTTCTAATTTCATAAACTGATGAAGCACAACCTTCCTATGAGTTATTAGGTAGTCAGATACAAAGACAGGAGAAGTGTCTCCAACAGCGGCAGGAAATTACTTGGTCAGCAACGTCTGTCCAACAAATTACTTTCAATCTCCTTGGTAACCCATAAAACATGTAACATCTAAACTTTTCTTGTCAGATGAAGGGTTGGAGTATCCACTAGTTTCATTGGTACTTTGGGTTTCAACTCATATTCAACACAGCATCCTTGTATCACTTAGGATGAAGGACGTTCAGCTTGGTTATTGGTAACTACGTCTCCTCCACAATATATTTTATGTATTGTTGTTATAGGAAGTTGTAGCTCAGACCATCTAAAGCTATGTTTTTCAACCAAAAGTTGAAAAATTAAAATGGTAATCCATCATTTTTGCACTATATGGTTACAAGTTGAGGAATAAGTCCATTCAAAAAGACAAACTTTACAAAAAAAAAAGTTAAAAAAATTACAAAGAATTTGAAGCAAAATATAAAGAAATTAGGGATGACACAAGAAAAACACTCTTGCTAGCACTCAGTCCACTTTGAGTTGTGTTATTCAGAAAAGTCCGCCACGTGAGCCGGCAGTCGCAAACTAAAGTCACCATTTCTCTCCATGCTACTACTTGTCTGTGAACGGACAATAAAATAAACTACAAAACTGGGCTTTGTTGAAGTGGATAAATGAAATTTATGGAATGAAACTGACAGCTTCTCATCTCTAAAACACCCACCAGATGTTTGTCCGCTAATCCTCTCATGTGACAGTGTTTGCTGGAGCTGAGAGGAGAGTCGGAGAGAGAGAATGGTGCTCTAAACTTTCAGATTATTACTTTACTGTTAACCTTCACGCTGACTCAGTGACCCAGGACAGATTAAATAAAATTTATCTGCAAAAAGAAGCGAGTCCTCTGTGCGATCAAGAGGGAAGAAATGCTCACAATAATCTTAAAATAAAACTTTTTTTTTTTTTTTTTTTTTAAATGTTACATTGGCTATCACACACGTAGTTAAAAAAATTTCACCCATTCGATTGTAGCTCTGGTTGTTTAGGATTGTGAACATTCGCTGCAATCTCAAGTCTTTAGCAGCTTCTAACTAGTGTTTTGGTTTGCACATTTATCTCCCCATCTACTTTGACCAGCTTCCTTTAAAAAAACAAAACAAGGAAGGGGGTCTACAGCATGATGCTGCCACCATCTGGTCTTACAGTAAGGATGGCGTGTTCAGGATGATGTGCGGTGTTGTTTTTTCCCCCCATAAAAACCTTCCACATCTTTGCTGTCGCATAAAATTTAAAACTTTAGATCTGTGGTCTGTAACTTTACACCACTGTGGCTCTTAAAAACATCGGTCAAAAGCAGTGAGTTTTTTCCCCCCCTAATTTTATTGAGTGGAATCGGAGTAAAAGAGGGCTGAATATCTTTTAAAAAGGATTTTAAGTTTTGTCAAACTGACAGTTATATTTACTTGTAGTTTCTTTGTCTGTCACATAAAATCCTGATCAAATTCAGTAAAGATGAAAGCTGTTGCTTGAAAAAAGTCAGCGAGCGTTCGCATAGACACACTTTTGCGAGCTCGAGTTTGTTTTTTCCGTGTCGAAATGTCAGTGATAATTTACCTGAAACCTGCGTAGTTTTGGGAAACGGCAGCGTTAAGTTTTTACAGTTCTTGCTTTGCACAAGCAAATGAAAGGAGTACCGCATGAATTTGCTCGTTTGAACGTCGGCTGTAACGGCGCAGAGTGCGGCAAAGAGTTTTTCTCTTGTTTTTTTTTTGTTTTTTTTTTAAAGAAGTACAGCATGTTACGTGTTTGCAGAGGAGAGACGAGATAAAGGAGCGGGGTTGGAGCTGCAGCTGAGAGGCTTTCTTAATTGATTTCACAGGGAGAGGAGCGGGGGTGGGGCACATGCAGAATATGAGGGTGGGGGGGAGAGGGAGGCTTAATTATTAATGACAGAATCTGCAGATAAAACAGAGGGACAGCAAGTCTTTTTACATAATAGTGCATCGGTGCAATAGTGCGAGGAGTTCTCGCTTCCTTTCAGTCTTTCTCGCTTCATCCAACCAGACCACAGCTGGATACGGAGTTCGTCACTGTTTTTCTCGCTGTATGTAATGGAAAAAACTCCTTCTTTTTTTTTTTTTCCTCACTAATGTTCATAATGATCTTCTCCAGCTGTTAAAAGCAGCATGTTAAGCTTCTCGGCCCGCTTTGTACATTACAGTCTTCAATTGTGCCTTCTCCAGGATGTGCATTATTTAAAGCACTCACACTGGAAGGCCTTACAGGCCTCCTTAGTTGCCGAACAAAAGGAAGGGGAAAAAAAAAAGATGCTACTCAGGAGAGCATTCATGTTGCATGTGTATTAATCTGTGGTTTTGCTTTGTGCAGGCCTGTTCCAGAGGGCCATCGCTCAGAGCGGCTCGGCCATTTCCAGCTGGTCGGTCAACTACCAACCTCTGACCTACACCAAGATCCTGGCCAAGAAGGTGGGCTGCACCCTGGGGGACATGGCAGAGCTGGTGGACTGTCTGCGGCGGAAGAGTTTCCGGGAGCTGGTGGACCAAGACATTCAGCCCGCCCGCTACCACATTGCTTTCGGGCCCGTGGTGGACGGGGACGTGGTGCCAGACGACCCGGAGATCCTCATGCAGCAGGTTGACGGCGACTTCCTAATATCCGGAAAGATCCTACGGAACCGTGGCAGATTCTTGTCGTTCCTTTAACAATCGGTGTGTTTAGATCGCTGTCCTGTCCTGACATGTGTTCTTCAGGGCGAGTTCCTCAACTACGACATACTGCTGGGCGTCAATCAGGGAGAAGGCCTGAAGTTTGTGGATGACAGTGAAGGAGAAGATGGGATCTCTGCAGCTTCATTCGACTACACGATTTCAAACTTCGTGGACAATCTGTATGGATACCCTTATGGTCAGATCACAATCCCTCTTACCTTAAAATGGATATCTAGTCCCACGCTAATATCTATATCTTTTTCTCTTTTGCAGTTTCTTTTTTTTTTTTTTGTAGTTTCCAATTATAATAAATGTTGGAATCAAAATGCAGAGAAGGTCTATAGGAAAACTAAAACAATGGATGGATGGATGTGTAACAGGTCCCGAGTGTCAGGACTGCTGCAACAGTGATGACACAATCTGAAGGACAAATAAACAGAAGTCAGGAATGATGACCGAAGCGCCGCCGATAGCATCCAGATTGCGTTTTTTTATTTAACAAACAAACGTTTTACAGTGTACAATATTAATGTTTTACATTACTACTGTCTTGTAAACTTGGTTTACTTCCATCACAGGCAATAATGAACCTTACACATAACCCCCCCATAAAACTGCATATGCCAACGTTACCCTCGCCTGATAAAACTGGCAACTATTGTCAAAACGGTGCACAGAAACCGTAACTCAGTGATATATTCTGGTCAACTAATATGTAAGCATCTTACATGGTAGTTTTTATATGTTTTGTTTTGTTTTTACCGTATTCTAACCTGAAGGACAAATAAACAGAAGTCAGCAATAATGACTGAAGCGCTGCCGTTAGCATCCAGATTGCGTTTGAGGCAAACCGGAAGTCCATCCCAAAACCAACCTGGAAGCAACGCCCCCCAAACAAAGGTTCCGCTTCGCCACTACCGCTCCACCTCAGGAAAGCACAATAAGTGCAGGCAGATTAATGTGCCGAACTGCAAACAAAATGTAATTTGATATTTTTTTTTTTAGAAAATAGAGTAAATTGTACATGAAAATATTTCAAAATTATATAAAAAAAACTAAATACTGTGGTGGCATTTTTATGGGCAACACGGATGGACGGACGGATTTAGATTTGATTCTCACACAGAGACTGACTCACAGTTACAAGAGTCGTTTGATTGGCGTAGTGCCAATAAAAACAATTTTTACTACGGTTGAATTTTTTAGAGCAGCTTTTAAACACCACCGTGTTTAACGTTTAATAGGCTGGATGGTTCCCAAATGCGTCGACTCTCGTGCTGTCACAACAAAATAATTTTTTTCATAAGTTTTGTAGTTTCTTTCAGTCCAGCGCTGTACTGGCACCAACTTTTTAAAACGTAACGGTTTTGCCCATTGTTTCAACTTTTGAGCAACTTCACCATAATCTTTCAGTGTTTTGTTCACAATCCTTGCCCTTTAACAAGCTAATTAAGATCAATACATTTACTGCATATTTGATACTTATCCTTATTATTATTTATTTGCCTCCATCTTACATTGAGAAACATGTTGTTACAGCTGTATTAAATTACCACACACACTGGTATTAAATGATTGCTTACATTGAACTTTGCTTTTTTTCCAAGGTAAAGATATCCTAAGGGAGACCATAAAGTTCATGTACACAGACTGGGCCGACAGGGACAACAGCGACATGCGCAGGAAGACCCTCCTGGCTTTGTTCACAGACCACCAGTGGGTGGCCCCAGCCGTCGCCACAGCCAAGCTCCACGCAGAGTTCCAGTCGCCCGTCTACTTCTACACGTTTCACCACCACTGTCAGACGGAGGCACGGCCAGACTGGGCGGACGCCGCTCACGGAGACGAGATCCCGTACGTGTTTGGGATTCCCATGGTGGGAGCCACTGATCTTTTCCCCTGTAACTTCTCCAAGAACGATGTAATGCTCAGCGCCGTGGTCATGACCTACTGGACCAACTTCGCAAAGACAGGGTAGGTAAAAGACCCAAATGTAGAAAGATTGAAGTGCATACATGGTGTTATTTGCTGCTCTCACTTTAAATACGGATATGTTTAGGTGCTAGTATTTATGAATGGTGCTGTGTGTTACACTAGTGTGATATTGGTGGAAGATGAGCTTAACTGTCTGATCTCATGAGGAAGAGAACCTCTTTATGATTAAACACTTTGCATTAACTGGCTCACATGGATTATATTCATGTTTCCCACTCGTTCTTTTTTTATAATCCACTTTTCCCATGGTGTTTGTTTCTTTCTAATCACTTTAGCGACACATGCGAACATGAACAAGCGTCAATGTACTTGATACCCTAAAAAGCGTGGAACAGCTGTTTCCTGGAATACTTCATAATTATGCAGATAACACTTTGTGGCACTTTCCTTTGAAGTCAAGTCTTGTTCAGATTCTGAGCATTTCATTTGTGTAACACTTTAATCAGTTAATCGTGTGGCAGGACTACAGCAAATGACATCATGAATGTACAGACACATAATCAGGAGCTTCTGTTAAGATTCTTGTCAGAACCAGGCATGCATGATCAGATCTGCTTACTGCGGCACTCAAAGATTCACAACATATTGATTATCTTTGTGTCTAATTAGTTCTCAATCAGGTCTTAAGCCCAAATAAAAAATATTAAAACTGATTTTTTTATATACATCTTTAATCTAAAAGAGGACTTGAAAATGCGAGTTAGCGTACAATTAGCTGGATGTGCAGATCTGGCGAGACATTTTCATTCAGTATCACCTTTGTGAACTTTCAACGGGTTCGTTTTAACCCTTCCTTTTCCAGAGAGGAACAGCTACACCACTTACAACCTTTTTTAAAATGATTTTCTAAAGCAAGAATTGGTTGCCAACGTTTTAGTTCATTCTGGCTTTTCTGGAAGTCACACTGGGTCAGAGCTATGCATACCACTCTGCAAGTTTTAATGTTTGCTTAAATGCACCGCAGCAACTCGTAAACCTCTGAAGCACATTCTGCCTCTTCCTGAAATGTAAACGAAAATGGCGTGGCAGGAGATTTTAGAGGTTTGATTTCTCTTTTGTTCGTTCATGAAAGACTATGAATCATTTCTGCCCCAAGCGCGAGACTCACAGGTTTCTTTTGGTTGTATTTAACCAGAAAACCCTGCACTACATTCAACCCGATGCTTCTGGAGCTATCACATATGCATTTGAATTGCACCAGACTTCACTTCAGCCTAACTGAGACCCATGTTTTTAGGTGGAGCAGAGTTTGCATCAGAGTTCGACGGGTTATTCACACCTCCCGAATTTCTAGGCAAACAAACTAGAATCTGCTTAAACTGGACACACATGACTGGTGGAAATCTATCTATAGATTTCAGATTTAATCAGGCTGACATTGAGCTTATGGTATAACCCAAATGTCAGTGCTGTTAAAAATGTATTGACAAAGGTGAAAAGCCAGGCAAGCAGCAGAAGACCATGCAATGTGTATGAACTCTACCAGTTCTGTCAGGGAGAGTTTTCAAATATCCAGCAAGAATAACACCAGAAGCTTGTTAACTGCTACAAAAGTGTGTGGTTCCTGCAGTCCGTCCATGTCTCAGGAAGCAACAAATTCCATAACAGCAAAACAAAATGTCCTCCAAAAAAAACTGGCATGAATTTGAACTTCTTTGATAGAGCGCTGTGTTTTAACACCGGATGTCTATCTGTTTAGAAACAGTGAATGATGGCAACTGTCATCTAACACAAAAAAAAACAACAACTCTTGAATCTCTTCTTTCTCTGTTCCAGGGATCCTAATCTGCCTGTTCCTCAGGACACAACATTCATTCACACTAAGCCTAACCGTTTCGAGGAGGTGATTTGGACCAAATTCAGCTCCAAAGATAAGCAGTACTTGCATATTGGCCTGAAGCCACGTGTCAGAGATAACTACCGTGCCAACAAGGTTGCTTTTTGGCTTGAGCTTGTGCCGCATCTCCACAGCCTGCACGAAACATTCTTAAACGCGGTCACAACTCGGCTGCCGTCTGGAGGCACCGGGCGACGCAAGGTGCCCCCGCCCGTCAACTCTTCGCCCCAAAAGCCACCGGTGTCCACCTACCCGTCGGAACCCGACCCTGACAGCTCCGAGAGACCGCGCCCCACTCCCTTCCCGAGCGAGACGAGGGACTACTCCACTGAGCTGAGCGTGACGGTGGCCGTCGGCGCGTCGCTCCTCTTCCTGAACGTGCTGGCTTTCGCCGCACTTTACTACAAACGGGATAAGCGCCACGAACTCATGCAGAGGCGCCACCGCCGGCTCTCCCCGCAACGTGGCACAACAATGGGCATGGGGGTCGGCATGGGAGTCGTGGGTGCCCCACCGCACAACGACCTAGCGCTCAGTCAGGAGGAGGAGCTGATGTCACTGCAGATGAAGCAGCAGAGGGTGGAGCTGGAGCACGGGACACCCCTCCCTTCCCGTGCCCTCCACGGTGACCTGGAACCTCTCCGTCCTCCCGTGTGTCCCCCTGACTACACGCTGGCGCTGAGGCGGGCACCGGAGGACGTGCCACTGATGACCGCCAACACCATCACCATGATCCCCAGTACCATCAGCAGCATCCAGCCGCTCCACCCATTTAACACTTACCCACCTGTCCCAGCCCCTTCGTCAACGCCTGTGCCCAGCCACAGCAACAATGCCCTGCCTCACCAACACTCTACTACCCGCGTATAGGACCAGGCACAAGCTCCGCTACTCCTTTGGGCTCACCGAGATGCGTCACACAAACTTCTCCATTCCAACTTCACCTTTCCCTCCCACCCCCCCACAACCTTCTTTGCCGTTTTCACATCTTCATCCTCATCAAGCCCTCAGATAAAGCTGCAGTTTGTAAGATTTGAAGCGGTGAAATACCTCTAAGCTATAATCACATCTCAACGGGGACCGGAACGAGAAAGCGCCCTTGTCATCACGCTTATTCGTGTAATGGCTCAGTGGAAATTTGGTGCTGAGGAAAGGTCTCCCGGTCACGCCGCTTTAGGCCAGTAGCTCCCTCGAAGAGGTGTCGTAATCAGTCAGACGTTTATAACGTGGAGTTCGGTTGTTTGGCACACGCGTTTCCTTTCATGTCAGTGTGGAGCAATGTTTAACAAAGAGTACAAACACACATTGTCATTCATTTAGGGAGAAGATGATACAGTAGCAAACAGCTTTGTGCGAGGCAGCATATGTCCCAGCAAGCTGTCTGTCATAAAGCGTTGGTTTCTTGAAGCTTACAAATTGCAGCTTTAAAAAGGCCCAATCTGGAAGGGGGATTTGGCACCCCATACAGAGCTCTGTGCTCCAGCAGCTGTCTCTGCATTGTGATTTTAGAGATTATTGTATAGTGTGAAATATACTGCCGAGGCTGGGAATAGAAGTGACGTTTGACAGCCACATACGACTAAATCTACTTTGGATTCATTTACGATATTCACAGTGGTTTGGAAAAGTGTCTGCACCCCTTGATCGTTTTGTCACAACTGCAAACTTTAATGAGTTCTGTTAAGGTTTTATTTAATAGACCAACATAAAGTAATACCTAATTGTGGGTGGAAGGAAAATAATTCATGGTTATAAAAACCTAAGACGTGCTGAAAATTATTTATTTTTTAAGTCTTGCCGTGGATTGACAATTTGTGCCACATACCTTAATTGTGGAGCAAGTACCACATCAGCATTATCATTTAGTATTATAATCTTATCAGGTTTTTTTTTTTTTTTTACAGAACTTTAAAACGGTAAAACAATTGTACTTTTCATGTGTGTGTTGTGTTAGGTGATTGGCAGTGCCTGATTTATAAATTTGTACTTTGAAATATTAACACAAAGGAGTCAGTGAATTACTAGTGGAGTGGAGGAAAGTCCAAGATTTCTCACCAGTCTTGATCTCAAAATCCAAAATGCCTGCCGTGCATAAACATATTATTCCTGTCAAAATAAAATAATAATTTGTACTTCTATATTGAATCTCTGTACTCAGTCACAGACACACAGCCTGTTCTAGTGAAATATGACTTTAGCTTGTGTTGTTAACAGCAGGTTTTGTGCTTAATTCCTGGGTTATTACTCGATTACCAAATAACTGGAAAAGCTGTAAAAAGGCAATTCCTTTGTCCAAGTTTTGACTTCAGCAGGTAAAACAGCACGAGTTGTGAGAAAGTTACCACCAGTGGTGGTTGTATTGTGCATTATTAGACATCGTCCACATGCAACACTTTCAGACTTTTTAAAAAAAATGGAACACCATGTACAATTTGCCTTCCGCTCTGTAAGAGAGGCTACTTTGTGTTGGTCCGTAAAACAAAAATCCCACAATGTGGAAATACTTCTGCCAAAAGTATATAAGCTTTTCCTTGTTAGTTAAGGTTTACTTAATTTTTGGGGTTTTATTGATAGTTATGAGAAATAAAAGACTTACAGAGAGAAAAGGAGAAGATAGTAGCTGTACATGCTAGCTGTACATGCTAGCTCTACCGCAGCGGCACGCAAAGACCCACAACGCATTTTAAATTCAGCTTAAAAACAATCAAACATTTCTATTTTTTTGGGGGAGTATGTCTACAGATTTCCAGATTGGGACTTGACCCGTCGGGCCTCGCAGAAAGTAGCTGAACCGCATTCAGCAGGACGCGGCCTGGAATCCAGGCTGCCCATAAGAACTCACCGCATCCTCACCTCACAGGCTCCACTCACGTCCACCACTTTCTTTGTTCCTCACTCATTACCTCCGTCTCTTTCCTTCTTTCCTCCACCTCAGATCAAGTGACTCCTCCCCACGCTTTCGCCGCCGTTCCGTCCTCCTGCATCCACTCTTGTAGCTCTTCTTATTAAACATCAACAGTCTTTTTTTTTTTGCGTCCTCCTTCTCTCAGTCACTTCTAGACTCTTTTTTCCTTTAAGAGTCTTTTATACAAAAAAAAATGAAAAACAGAAATGTAAATGATGTATTATTAATAAATTGTAAGGATATGAATGAAAAAAAAAAAGATATTCTGATATCTCGTTTTTACCAGCATTCTTGGTGCCAAGTACTGTGATGAAGTTCCTTTTTGGCCGGCGTCCGGTGGACCGCTTGCCGAGGTCCGTCCTGACTGTATCTCATGAAAAAAAAAAAAACAATAAAAAAAAACAACAACAAGGAGTTCCCATCAAAAGAAAGTGCCAACCCCTTTATCTTTTATTTCAAACCACACACACACACTTTGTGTTTTATTTACACTCAATGTTGCACTGTGGCTGGTCTCTTCTATAAAGGGAAATCAGATTCAATATATCCTCATTTAGAAGAAGAAAATATATAAAGTTTTATTAACTACTTTGCTGTGTGGGATAGTTGCATGATTTTTTTGTGTGGGGCAGAGTTTTTCCATTTCGATAATTTCGATTGCCTTGTTTGGTTACTTTCCATTGAATTGTTTTGCTTTTGGAAATATTTCATTTTCTATTTTAATATCAGCTGCACTTTGTGGTACTCCGGAAAGTATTAAAGAGATATTGTGTAAAGCTATGATTATAACAAAGAGAGTAAATATTTCCTCTTTATTTTATTCTTTTTTTTTTTTTTCATTTACTAACACCGCGGCTGTGCCACAAGACTACCAGAGACTGATGAAAGCCTTGTTTTATTTTTAATCCTCACATTTTTTTTCTTTTAAAACTGTCAAATTTGCACAGTCACTGTCTCTCAGTCTCATTACGAGGAAAGCACTTTCTACGTTACGAAAAGAAAAACCAGAGACATGACTTCTTCACGTGAATAATCCAAGCAAGGTTCACGTACGTGACTGACATTACGTTAATGCTTCGAGCATCTGAGGACGAATCAATTGTTCTTTTGGTTTTTTTCTTTTTCGTCAGCTCTTTTGTCGTCTCATGGTTTTCGCTTCGGCACGGCGGGTGAAAAGAAAAAATATATATTTATGGTAAAACAAAAAACAAAAAAAAAAAAAAAAAGATGACGAGAGCCTTGTATGATTGTGTCACTTGTTTTGCACAACTGAACACAAGGATGGGTTGTACCCTGGACAATATTTGGTGGGGGTCGGGGGAGGGGGGGGGGAAACAAAGGAAAAACTGTGACATTAGGACAACACCGGAGAAGCAGTGACTCACTGGTGACGACGACGAAACAGTCTGCGTGATCCGTCAGATGCGTTGGGGAGGGGAAAAGGAGGGGGGCAAAAAAAATCCTGATTAAACAAGACGTTACTCACACCTTGTACCAGAAAAGGTGAGGCGACTGGGATTAGCATCTGCAACGTCCCGCGGCCCCCCCCCCCCCTCTCCAGCCCTCCCCATGCGTGCTTAAGGATGTCGACGCTCCCGGATCCAGACTGCCATCCCTCACGCTGGGCTGGAGCGAGCTGGGAGGACGAAAAACCAACAAGAGAACCACACAAACTGAACTTTATTTTTTATTTTTAAGTGTACGAGAACAAACTGGAATTTGTAAATATTATGTTTTGTCGTTTGGTTTGGAGTGATTGGCCGGATCCGTTTTTCTTTGAGACAACAGGTGCAAGTTTAGATGTCTTAACATGATTTCGACGCTCATGCACACACAGCCGGTTTGATCAGCCGTTGTTTACAATGTCTTGCGAAACTATTCGTAGGGCCCTGAACTTGTCACATTGCAGCCACAAGTTTCCATGTAGGGATCTCATTCAATACACCAACACAAACTATAAATGTGAAGTGGAAAGGAAAATTATAAATGATTTACAATTTTTTTTTTTTTTTTTCACAATTGTGAATTTTGGCATGCTTTTGTATTCAGCCTCCTCTGATTCAGGTCATTGTAGAACCAGTTTTTTTGAGATATTCTCTACCAGTTTTGCACAGATTTACATTAACATTCAGTTCTGGATTTTTTTTTAATACTTAACCATTCTTTAAAACTAAGTAACGCCAACATAGTTCTTGGTTGTTGTTTTTTTTTTACCTTCACCCCAGTTTCAAACAGGTTCGACCGACTCTTACTAACCATGTGTCTTCTGAGCACTGCTGGTTGGTCTGGATTTTATTTAGGGGCATCAGAGTAAAGGCCGGATACCACCATTTGGTCTATTTTTTGCATTCTTATTGGTTAATACCATTAATCCTTTAGCTTGACGATGTTCCATTGCAATAAATCCCAATCAAATGCATCGAACTTTGTGGTTGTAATGTAGCAAAAAGTGAGTATTTTTGCAAGGCACTGTAACTGAGTTCATGATCAAATCATATAAGGTGGGCACATGAGGACATCTATCAGCATACATGAATGATTTAAAAAAAAAAAAAAAAAAAAGCAAAAGCATGGTCGAGGTAAAGAAACAGAAAAAGGAATGCTTTCTGGCTCCGAGTGGCCCAGGTCTCGTGATTATCTGCGGTAGTCTAAAGCGTACCGTGCACACTTGGCACCGTCCCATCAATCATACAAGGCAGCTTTTGAATGAAATGAGTTCTCTCATTGGTGAAGAAGCCAAAGAACAGCTGCAGAGAACAGATGAAGGAAGGGGAAACAGGAAGGATTTGAGTAATGAGACAGAAAAAGAAAAAAAAAAAAAACAGATTTTGTTACAAATTGGCTCAAAGCAGGGCGTAAATCAAGAAATTCAATTTGTGACGCTGGTGTACTTGGTTGTTATTGTCTCACGTCGTCTTGAGCATACGGTATATTACCCACGTAACTGGAAGGTTCTGAAATCCTTTGTACTCTTTTGGTCTTATTTTGAACTATATTCATAGTGGTTGTTTTTTGCTAACTTTCGCAGTTTTCGTCTGCACATCCTGTCAACGGGATCGTTGACCCAGCCGTTTGGTGTGAGTTTCAGTTACCCGCGCTCCTGAGGTTAACATAGCGAAACGCTTTATTTTTTATCCCCCTGTCCCCTTCTTTTGGAAACAAGGGTTGAAACCAGCCAACAGAAAAACGGAAGCACACTCACCAAGTCTACATGTTTACACTGCAGTTCTGATGTTGGCTGACAATTCGCATTACGCAGACTCAAATATCCTATTCTTGAAACTTTTGATGCCAGATGTTACAGTGAAGGCTTGCACCTGTTTGTCTGTTTCATTTAGTCTGACTCGGTAACCTGCTTGAGGCGCAAAATACGCAGAGGGAGCATATTTGACAACGAGGAGTTGAGAGAATTAAAGTTAATATTTCTATTTCAAATAGAGGCTATTACACACTGTTTGTTGTGTATCTGAACTGGAAAACATTAAAAGACATTCTTAAACAAATGCTTTGCCATCATTTTTATGGCCAAAGTCCTGTTGAAGCTGCAACGCTTCGTCTGGCCACTTGAGGGCAGAACGACGATTAAATAAAGAGTCTTCAGCAGCTGTTTTGCTTTCAGTCCCTGCATATTTAGACCTATTATAAGTTATTTGGTGCTTAATAAATCTCTTGCTTTCAGACTTTAATGTACCACTAGCCCAGATAACCCAAAGTGATGTGAAAAAGTATTTAGCCCACTAACAGATTTATTTATGGTTTCAGACACATTTTATGCAAATATGCAATTTAATTAGACACACCCAGGCAGGATTAATGCCAGACATTCAGAATCAAGAAATCACCTCAACAGAACCTGTTTGACATGAAGTAGAGTAGACATCATAGCAAAACATCAACCCCTTTCCAAGACGTGGAAATCGGCATCTGTAAGCATGTTACCAAACCGTTCCTAAAACTTTTGTACTGCAGTAAAACACAGAGACCCATCGTCCGTCATAAACCAGGATTTTGTTGCTAAAAATGGCACAACCAGTTATTAGGTTTAGGAGGCAGTTACTTTTTCCACAGTGCATTGAAAAATTGGTTCAATAGCTTTTCCTCTCATCATATGAAATCATGACATAAAATGGGTTTTTTCTGTTGTTTTTTTTTTTTTTACATAGGTTTGACATTATCTATTGTTTATTGTCCCACCATGAAGCTCAAGAGAAGCATATTTTTATTTATTTTTTTCTTTTGTTTGCAGAAATCAGACTGTGAGCCCTAGAAGTGGTGTTGCGTCCTAAAAGTGTAATTAAAAGTCTTCAGCTTTTTCCTATTTGTTTAAAACAGTTAAAGGCATCACACTAACTAAATGCTACATGTACAAAGTGTGTAGAGTTGATCATTTTCACAAACACCAGTACTAATACTACAGACAAAGTAAACCTAGCAGCCAAAATCACAGAGAAGCCCTCAAATCTGGGTCATCTGCCACTCTAAACATTTTAACAGCCAAATGCTAGCGTTGGAGTATGCATGATTTTGCATTTGTAGATTTTTGTTGGAACATCCCAAACAATGAGTTAAATAAGATCCTTTCCTAATTTCATGTTTGAGGTGGTGCGTTTCCTCCACGTTGCAGTGCCGAATCCAACTCTCATTTAGTGTTGTGGAACATAATATGCTGTCAAGCTTCCACTGGTAACTATACGACCAAGTATGAAAATCCCTCTTTTGGACATGGATTACTGGGTAATGTACCATTTGTACCATTTTAATAAATATCCACTCACGCAGTTTCTGGGCCTACTGCCTCTTGTTCAGAGAAGGCTCTGCCATCCCACCAGTGTTGGCCAGCACTGAGACATGCAAGACAAACAACTATGCACACTCACACCCTCTACTCCCTTTTCTATTTTGGAGTTGCTAATTAGCCTAACATGCCTGTGTTTTGGACTGTGGGAGGAAGGAGTACCTGGGGAAAACCCACACATGCACAGATGGAAGGAGCTGTTTTACTGAATCTGAATATTCATGAGAATATGTGTGTGTCAGTGTTGTAGTACTCGAGACCATTTTTTGATGGTCTCGTCTCGGACTCGACCACATTTGGTCTCGGTCTTGTCTCTGTCTCAGGCGCTGAGGACTCGGCATTTTATTTCAAGACAAGTCAAGACCGCAACTGTGAAAATATCACTAAACGTACAGCACACTATCCAGTTTATTTGTTAACTTATTTGCTTTCGGTGGATGAAAACGCACCGATTAAAATCCACAGTAACCTGTTTCTGTTACTCCCCTCCCCACCTTTCACTCGCACGCGGCGCTCTGAGACATGCGCAGTTGTTTTCTCTGAGCAGCAGAAGATGTCGGTCTAATCGTCAGTAATAGAATTGCGCTGCATAAATCATAAGAAATCCGATGACCACAGCTAACTCAGCAGCGCTTCGCTTTCACAGACGGTGGAGACAACGTCTAACTTTTTTCGTCACTTAGAAAAGTAGCTCAAAGAAGGTAAACTCCATTAACGTGATGTTATCAAAGCTAGCTGTACAGAGACACATAAGCATTGTGATGAAAAAATGTTATCACTCACTGCCTGAATTATTGTGCGGAGATGTTGACTGACCTGTCGCATATATAGGACAGCTATGTCCAAAAGTCTGCAATATAGTGATGTGACATTCAGGAACAGTACGATTCATCTGCTCATTTCTTTACTTATTAGATAGGACTGGAGTGTCGCTGAGAGTCGTTGTTCTCTCAGATGGCCATACGCTGTCAGGATAGCATACATGCAGTGAGTAGCATGCCCGCGCATGCGCATTAAGAAGTCCGACCGTCAGTAGAGTTGTCAATTCAGCAGAGGCAACAAGTTATGACGAAAATAAGTCATTAAATTGTTTATAATATGATAACTATATAGATATACATGCGTTGTCGTGGTTTCAAAGTGTATTTAAAGCAGGATCTAGCTGCAGTCAACTACAACACAGGCCCGTGTAAAACTCATTAACCTACTTAACCGCTAAGTCAGGATGTTATACTGCTGTTAATAACAAAGTGTATGATGATCTACGTCATGATTCTATGTTGCTGATTAAAAGAAATCTTATGGTAATGATGTGTCTGACAGATATTGCCGGTGTTCTATCAGATAGCCATACGCTGTCAGAATAGCATACATGCAGTGAGTACCATGCCAGCGCATGCGCATTAAGAAGTCCGACTCTCAGTGTAGTTGTCAGTATACGCAACAAGTTATGATGAAAATAAGTAATTAAATTGTTTATAATATGTCATAATATGATAACTAGATAGATATACATGCGTTGTCATAGTTTCAAAGTGTATTTAAAGCAGGTCTGGCTGCAGCTGGATGCCATACAACTGTTAATAACCAAGTGTATGATGATCTACGTCATGATTCTATGTTGCTGATTAAATAAAATCATATGGTAATGACAGCGTATACATGTCTGAGCTAAGCATATGACTATCTGACAATGTATGCTGATGTAACAGAACACTGTTGTTCTATCAGATTACCGTACGGTGTCAGAATAGCATACATGCAGTGAGTACCAGGCCCGCACATGCGCATTAAGAAGTCCGACTCTCAGTGTAGTT
>NW_015112949.1:247739-249565 GCF_001443285.1 Poecilia latipinna | reverse complement strand
CACACACACACACACACACAAACACACATATATGTGATGTGATCGTACATAAGACAATTCTCATGTATGGGGATTTTTATTATTATTGCACAATTTTCTTTTTCAAAGCAATTATTTTTAAATCTGTCCTTTACTCTAAGAAGGAAAAATGTCCTCTCAGCTCCTAATGTGTCCACAGAGAAATTTACACAAACTGAAGTCTGACTTTAATTCCATTCATTCACGTTGAAATGACATTCATTTCCAATTCCAAAATATCTTGGCTGGGTCTGTTTCACAACGATGGCCGTCCCATCCTCTGATCTGTGTTTACTCAACTATATATATTGGGCAAAATCTATATTTTCTTCAGCATACACCACAATCAGTACTGTTGCTCCAACAGTAGATGGCAGTGTGACTAAACTAGCAGTGGAAAATTACTGCTGCAAACATAAAGGAGTTTTCTATTTGAGAGGTCTGACAGCTCACACGGTGTCTTGGAAAATAGAATATATCTTTGTGCCTTTTTAACAATCAGGCTGAGAGATTATATTTGTGAGTATATTTAATTTCCTCTGGGTGTGACAAACTTGAATGGGACATTCCGACCACATATACAAACCTTTTTTTTGCTTGTAGTGAAAAAGAAAATGTGACAAACTAAAACTGAATATGGGTCCATAGAAGTCTCCAGAAGAGTTCTCCTATCCTTCCCAATGTTTTACGGAAAGAGGTTGTAAATATTTACTTCATGCTTAGTTAGAAGATTGAAATTTTACCCCTAAACTCACTAATTCATATTGTCACTGCAAATGCAAAACCCCTGGATTTATTGGAGGTCTAATGTTCTAATTTTGGTTTGAGAAACACAAACACAATAAGGGTTTATTATGGTTAATTGTGAGATTTTTATTAAATTAATTTGCGTCACCTCCCACACAACAGTGTAGTCATGTCGATCTCAACACAGTACAGCAAAACAAATGCACCTTCAAATTTTGATACAATCAAAACATTATCTTTTTTTTACTGTGGAATATTGGCCTTTCTTATTAGGAGAAACGTATGTATCTAGCACGATCACACACATGTCTAACAGATCAACACATGGTAAATGGGACATCCCTCAGATGGTGTGCTGCAGGTACAGTGGGAGAGGTGAGGGAGAGACGCAGTTGTCATAGAAGATCTGAAGGTTCTGGTCGACATCCATGTGGTTTTTCAGAAACATCTCCAGCTCCTGCACCGTCATCTCATGAACACTGTTCCCCTCTTTGGCGTTCTTGGCCAAAGCCCCATGGGACGGGAAGAGGATGCGCACGTCGTGGGGAGAGTTGCGGTCGTACTCGGTGCAGCAGTACGCGGACCATATGTCTTCAGGGATGGCCACCCTGTCCTGGTTGTTGCGACGGATCATGTTCCCCCTGGTGGTCACTCCGGTGACGATGTAGGCAGTGCCACGGCAGAAGTTGTTGAGGCGCACTCGGATTCGCTCCTCATACTCACGCCACGGTCCGATGTTGAACTCCCTGATCTCTGGGACCACGTTAGTCAGTGTGTAGGTGGCGGCGCGGTCGTGTGGAGTGGACTGGTGCTGGTCTGGGTTCAAGTGGCCTCTTTCATAAAGAACAACGTCAGAGTAGTCGTCTAGCACTGCCTGGCTGTCCTCGAACTTCATGTGGAGGTAGCCAGTGGGGAACGGCAACATGTTCCCATTTCCATCGATTTCTGCCAGCTGGGAAGACATGAAAAATAAATTATTCTCTTTCACGTCCTACCAAAGCATTTTTTTTCTTTGTAAAGAAGAGAAACTTTGAATGAACATAGGTATTTCAATCTAAAAG